>NC_136501.1:12153651-12176151 GCF_053919585.1 Euprymna scolopes
ATTAGATCCATGTCCAAGCAACCTACATCTAAAATTTCAAGTGTTTAGATCCAAAATTGGCGGAGAAGTTTGGTAGAGTTTTCAAAGTCAAATCGTTGAACTTTGACCCCTTGACAGCCAAATTTCTGGCTGAAAACCGATTACCAATTAAAAAAATTTCCCCAAATCTCAGTACCCTTTATGTTGACTCTCGAGTCTGTAGACCGAAAATTAACAGGGTAGTTTGGTAGGGGAATGCAGGAACACACACAGACAATTTCACGTTTATAGATATACTAGCTGTTCAGCCCGGCTTTGCTCAGGCCCTATGTACTGTTCATAACTTTCCCTACCTGTGAATACACTTTATGTAAGATTTCAAATGTTTAGACCAAAATTTGTCCGATTAATTTTGTAGAGATCACAGAGGTCAATTGTTTGTAACTTTGACCCCAATTTTGACCTCTTAACATTTATTATTTTGGTCTCAAATCAAAATACAAAGTTTTACCCATGTCCAAGTTACCTACATCTAAAATTTCAAGTGTTTAGACCCAAAATTGGTGGAGGAATTTGGTAGAATCTGCAATTGGTAGAATCTGCAAAGGTCAACTCTTTCAACTTTGACCTTTTGGCAGCCAAATTTTCGCCCCAAAACTGATTAAAATGCTTGCCACATGTCTGAATACCCATTATGTATAAATTTCAAATGTTAAGACCCAAAATTAGCTGAGTAGTTTGCTACACACTGCAAAGGTAAAATCTTTTGAACTTTGACCCCTTGACAGCTCAAATTTTCGACCCTAACCGAATAAAAAGCTTTTCCAAAATTTAAAACTTAAAATTTATCTTAATATGGATTAAAACGTTAAATTCCATTCAAAATATGTTTAAAAATTTCAATTCTTTCAACGTTGGGTGGAGGGAATACTTATCTAGCCTAAAGGATTTTCCTGGTATATTAACCTCAATACTATTGTATTCTTCCCTATAGTTTTAAAATTGAAACAGATTGTAAATTACATTTATAAAGTATGATTTTTAAAAATTTATATAATACAATAATTTAAAATCTATAATAAAATAATTTAAGATTGCAATTAAAATCCAATTTTACAAACTAAAATCAATTTTAGAATTTAAAAGTTAACTAAAATTAAGTTTAAAAAAAAAAATTATAAATAAAAATCTAGGTTTTGTCTTTTTCACTGACTCAGTTTATAAGTAGTGCTTTCCTTCTATGTATACAATTTTTCAAAGATTCACTCCTCACATTTAAGCATCTTATTGCTGGGTCATGAATCTGATGAATAAAAGGGAGGTCGCAAAACGAGAGTTAAACGTAAACTTGTGATGTATATATATTTCCACTTCCGGTTATAAAATAGATGAGTATTGGCTGAAGAGAGCTTGATATGGGCATCTAAAACGGTCCTAATTATCGGGTTTGAGACCGACGGTACCAATGACTTGTCCCATCTAAAACCTTTCTGTAAACAAAACATAAATATGCTCTTATTTTAGGATTGCTGGATTTCTTTTTACAAAAAAAAAGATTATATATATATATATATATCATTCATATCCATTCATTGTATCTTCCAAGCCTTCTTCCCTTCCATTTTTTCAGAGATTTTCAGGATTGTTCCTTGTGCTTCTACGATTATTATTTTTATTTTGACTTTCATGACCAATATCCTTTTCAGCTCTCTGGTCAGTTCCATACATTTGCTTCATTATTTGTCGCCTGTGATCTGCTTAATGGTGAAGTCTACGATTTAATATTATTATTATTTTTTGTACTCACTAGGAGTTTTCACACAAGCTATCACCAGAAATTATTCACTGACAACAACTGTTGGTATTCCCTGGAATCTAGGTGACAACAAGTCTATTCAGATTTTTAGTACTCCACCTCTTTTGATAACGTTTGCAAATGATTTTGCATTATCGCAACAGCTGTTTGCCATTGACTCCTCATTGTTATTATTATTATTATTATTATTATTATTATTATTATAAGCTGAGTACAATTCCATTATAGACACGGATTTGATTTTGAGCGTGTGGTACAGTGGGAGAAGAGGTGGCTGCTTACTTTTAATGCATCTAAAACCAAGCTCCTATCTTTACATCATCAACGCTTTGATCCCCATCTGGCATCAATTGAAATGGATGGCTCTCGTCTTGGGGAGGCTCCATGTTTTGATAAGCTTCTGGGATTGACCTTTAGTCCTGACCTGAAATGGAACACGTACATCAGGTCTGTTGCCAAGGTCGCTGGAAAAATGGTAGGATCCTTCTACCGCTCCAGAAGATATCTCACTGCTGATGCAATTCTCTATCTATATAAAAGCCAAGTACGTCCGAGAAATGGAGTACTACTGCCACATCTGGGTAGGAGCTGCTAAAAACAGCCTATCCTGCCTTGACAGAGTACAAAATAGACTTCGTGGCTTAGTAGGGGATGCCCTTTTCTCTTCCCTGCAACCTCTCTCCCACAGAAGAGACGTTGCGAGCCTGTTTTTGTTTTATCGTTATTTCCACGGCAAGTGCTCGTCTGAGTTCCAATCTATGGTACCCCCCTCACCAATCTTTCATTAAAAACACCCGTCTAGCTGAAGCCATTGTCAAAAATTTTCCCCATTCTTTATCTGTGCCTCAATCAAAACGTAGATTCCATGAACAAAGCTTCTTTCTTAGAAGTGCACACCTATGGAACTCTCTTCCGTTTGCCTGTTTCCCACCTGACTACAACTTGGATGTCTTCAAGTCCAACGTAAACAAGTTCCTGATAAACCGCCCCCTTAAGTTAGACACTTTATCAAATCTCCATTACTAACGATTGCTACGATATTTTCCCATTGATTACTGTACATGCCATAACCCTTATCCCCGAGTGGCTTCCGGGCCTTGATAAGTGGTAACTACCATGTAAAAAAAAAAAAAAAGAAAAAAAAGACACCCCTTGTCATTGTCGTCAAACATGAGGTTTCTTTTCATTGGAGGTTGGATATATTAGGTTGGTGCAAAAATAATGTCGTTTTTTAAGGTTAACTTCATGTCAAAAAACGGCATTATTTTTGCATTAACCTAATACTTTATGAGATAGGTTACTACGTAGCTGTAGTTATTGCATAGTCATGCATGGTGTATAACTTATTTCCAACAGTTCTTTCTGGTATATGTTTCTAAGACTTGTTGCAACACTGGATATTCACTGTTTGTGTGTGTGTGGGGGGGGGTATTTATACATGTGTAAAACACCTTTTATTAAAAGTTAAAAAGGAGATTATCGATTAAAAAATAGGAGATGCCTGTAGAAGCAAAATGTAAATGAAAAAATAAACAATTACTAATGATGTGAAGAATCGATTTTTAATACATCAATATCAAATATCAACCATATAAAAAAGAAACAAAAAAAGAAACAATGTTTTGGAAGAGGTGACGAATTAAAAAAAAAACAACAAAAAGTAAAGTCTGACTCAAAGGGCATCAATAATGATTGATTATTTATAAACAATCGCTTGATCAATTGATTGAGATTACTAAAACACCCTAACCCCATTTTCTGTTGTGCAATGAGTCAATGATGTTTTATGCACGACTGCTTTAAAAATGGCAAAAAACAAACAGAAAAAGTAAAAAAGTGTCTGCAGTTAACAGCCAACATAAGAGAAGCATCCGTTAAGGTTACAGAATCCGTGCTAGAAGCGTCGATTAAAGTTCAAAATGAATACATATTATATAAGTCTAACGTAAACAAGTTTTTGATGAGCCGTTCCATATAAGTTAACAAATTTACCGAATCTCCATTACTAACGGTTACTATATTGTCCAATTTCTACTGTACACTCTTTAACCCTCATCCTCGAGTGGCCTCTGGGCCTTGATAAGTGGTGATGCCTATGTAAAAAAAAATATACGTTTGAAAGCCAAATCATGACGTAATTATATGTGGATAAACAATATTTATTGTTTAAAATAATAGCTGAATTTTGTACATATTTTTTTTCTTGCCATGGCAAGAAAGAAAGAAAAAAAAGAAAAAAAAACACGTACAAAATGCTTCGAAATATATTCATTTTAAACAATAAATATTGTTTATCCACGTATAATTGCGTCATGATTTGGCTTTCAAACGTATATAATACGTACGTATTCATTTTAAGAGAAGTATATTCTCCCATTTTTACAATATGGTCAAGCCTTTCGCTAAATTTGAGCTCAGTCTGAGAATTTAACGACAATATCAGGAGAGGTCAGTTTGGCCCAAGCAGATCAGATTCACAGTCTATGTGAAGTTATTCATTTCCCTCCCATGGCAGAATGTATATGGCAATAATCACGTTGCCACACTGGTTCTCATTGGATCACTGAAGTTAAGCAACGTTGAGTCTGGCCGGTACCAGATGGGTGACCATTTGGGAATACCAGGCACTGTATGCAGAAGGACGTCGACACCTCCTTGCAAGAGCTGCAAAAAAAAAAAAATATATATACATGCGACTGGGGACTGCTTATGAATTTCATGTTCCCATGAAACTTTCTTCTTTGGAAGAAGCTCGTTGAACCTGCCATGGGTGAGTGCCACTTTGGTACAGTACATGGTAGGATGATGTAACACAAAAGTCAGAAAGTGGGATTTGAAAAGCCAGCATCCTAAAACCTGCCTAGACAGCCCCTTCAGCATTCTCTGGTAGAGATGTCTCAGGCGATTAGCAATAAACGAACCCTTTCACAAAAGGACGATGACGAAGCCTATGGAAAGTAGATCTCATAGAACTGCACAGAACGAGAGAAATACCTCAGTCAACAGGGAACAAATCATCTTAACAATGGTGTAGACTCTGTTGACTGGTGTTGAAGGAAAAAGATCCGGTTGATGGCTGAAAGAGGCTCTGGTATTTTATTAGTTTGTTTTAACACTTTTAAAAGTCATGGTTTTAAGATTGAGGGAAATGATAAAAAAAAAAAATGAAGTGCATTTTTTTTATATTTATAAAAAATAATTGATAAAATTCGAGGAAAAATCAACTTTTATAGAAAGAAGAAAAAAAAAAACTAGGAAGACGGTCATAAATGTAATCATGTTAATAGTAGCTAAAAATCTGTAAAAATTTTCTAAAAATTTTTCATTATCGATAGTCTGACTGTTTCATAATTCTTGCTTGCTAGGATCTCAGGTATGACGTCATTTTTTCAGTGAACAGGCCTGAATCTATTTATTTACGATGGCCACACTTTGGTGCCAAGAGAAAAACACCTTGCTGAGCTGCTTTCCAGCTGACTGCAACACGGTCGTCTTCAATTCCAATCCAAACAAGTTCTTGTTGAGCTGTCCCTGTTAAATAATCGAATTCTACCCAATTTCCTCCACTAATGATCACCATGCTGTTATCTTAGTGACCACCTTATACTCATTAACCCTCATCCTTGAGTGGCGTTCGGGCCTTGGTAGGTGGTGACTTCTTTGTAAAAGAGAAAAAAAAATTACCTCTTACTATTCATGTTTGCTTACTAACCTATTTGAGCTTTAGCCAATAACACAGCTACAAGTTCTGTTCATGGGTGAAGGCTCTTCACACCAATAGCTTTATGGTTCTCTAATCTTGATGTATGGCACCCCTTTGCCATAGTTTAAATGGCAGATCATCTTCAACCTTGGCCATTTTTTCCTACCTTAGTTTTTTCTGAAGTTATCACAAAGGCACTATGTCCTCTTTCTACCATTCACTCAACTCCTTTTTTGTTGGCTCATAGACGTGTTTTGGTTTCCTACTAACACCTTTGCGGATCCCTTTAATTTTTCCCAACTTTGTAGTTACCATCGGATCAGTCAGGATGTGCCTCTCCCCTCCTCGTCTCTCATTGCCCGTCTTCATCTCTTTTGGATTGATGAGTCACTTTTTTTAGCCGTTTATTTATTTATTGCACTTTGCTTGAGTTCTTCCCAACCTCCAGTTCGGCCAATTCCAGGCCATTTATGCAGACACTTAACCTCTCCAGCTCAGATCACACACCATACTGGAATCTGTTTCAGAAATAGCTCAAAAAGAGTCGCCAAAAATATACCAAGAACTTCTATTGCAAAAAAACCTGGAAGAATAAGCCAACCAACAGCAGACTAAGCATTTTCTGGCCGAATTGACTCAAGACTATATAGATAAAAATAGCGCTCTAGATTGGTTAAAAAGAGGATTGCCCCACTATGGCCAGGAGAGGATTATAATGACTGCCCAAGATCAAGGCTTTATGACCAATACTTTTAAAAAGATGAGTGATATCGGCAATGATAAAATTGTCACCCTAGAAAAGACAACATGATTTCATTTCCATTTGATGCAAACCAGTTTTCTTTTTTTGTTGCAGACCATCTACTAGGCCAGTTGTGTATAAATCCCAAGAGCAATAGAAGTCTTCTATCATTTCTGAAAGTGACACATTGTTCAATGAGCGAGATCGGAGATGCGCCACTGTACAACTTATGCTCTCTACCCTACCGATCCAAGTTATGACAATAGGACCATTGCTACCACCCTTAAAATGTATTGCTGGATTGCCACGAATAACAGGGATGTAAGTGATGAAAACAAAGTTTCCGGCCACTGTTATGGTCTTTGGTGTGGTTTCAAGTGAAGGTCACATCATGCCACCTCATATCTTCGAAGTCGGCTTGAAAGTCAACACCAAAGTGTACCTGGGTGTGCTGAAGAGTGTGATGATCCCCGGGTGCAATCAGGTGGCTGCTGGCAAACTGTGGGTCTGGCAGCAGGATTCAGCGCCGGCCCACAAGTCCAGAGACCCAGGCTTAGCTTCAGAAGCAGTGCTACGACTTTGTACCCTTCTCTCACTGCCCCCCCCCTCTTCTCTGACCTGGACCCGCTGAACTACTTCATTTGATCACACATCCCACAACATCAAAGCCAGCCTGATTACCGCTATCTGCCGACTATTCGCCAAGCTCCCTCTGGCACTTGCGGAAAAAGCATGCTCCCAGTTCCAAGCTCATATTGAGGTGATGATTGAGGCTGCAGGCGGCTACATTGAATAGATGTTAGCTTTACTACATAATCAAGTTACCTGAATTGATTTTTTCAATAAGTTTTAAAATAAAGTTGTAGAATTTTTTTTTTTTTTATTAGGGCGACACTTTTATCGTTCCACTCTGTATTTGAATGAATACATTAAAAAAAAAAAAAAAGTTTCATGTTGTTACAAGTGAAATTGTCATATGAAAGCGTATGGAGCTGAAATTTCTGACACATCATCATCATCATCATCATCATCATCATCATCATCGGTTTAACATGTTTTTGAATGCTGGACAGTATTTAGGAATGAACTTCCAAAATAATCTTTAAGTTTTAAACTTAACAAATAGAACTTCCATTGCTTCACGGGCATTTACTAAATCAGTGGCATACGACATCTCTTCCAAACAATCTGTAAGAAATTTCCTGAAAACTGCTTCTAAAACATTAAAAAAAAAAAAACATAGACTTAATAAATAGGCCTGTTGTCCTCTCGTTTCAATATTAAAGCTGCCATTAAATGTGCTGTTAGAATTTTACGTGACTTTCAACATTTCTGTATATTGCTTGAACAATCTTCAACAACTACTCGTTTATCCTGAGTTTATGCAAATCCCAATAGACTACATCTCTTGACACTTTGTCAAAAGTGTTTTCCAAATCCACACAAACAAAATATTCTCTTTATTACCAAAGCATTTTTCTTGCATTTGTCTAAGAATAAATATAGCAGCAATGCTACTTTACCCAGGCATGAAACCGAATTGTATTTCATTAATGTTTACCCGACTTCTTATTGACTTTGGTTAATGCCACTACTTCTTTTCATCACCACAGTTTCGTCTAGTGGTTGTTATGCATATAAAGCTTCTTTCCATGTAGGAAAGACGCAAGAAGACGTTTGCTGAGCATTCTTGAAGGTTTTATTTTTGGAAAGAATTAACCTAGAAAGAGAGAGAGAGAGACAGAGAGACTGAGAGTGAGAGAGACAGACAGAGAGAGAGACTAACGTCCTCTGAGCTAATTATTTAGTTAATTTCCTAACTTAACTGAAATGGTGGCATTGAGGTAACATTTTGCACTTAACGATTATCAAAGTTTTCTCACAGCATTATCGGTGGTGTGTCTCGTACGTGCTTCCACAGACTGATTTGAAAAAATCTTTGTTTTCTCTCAGATCGAAAAATGTTATGTCATTCGTTCATCATTTCGACATGTATCTCCATTCTGTCTAACTAATCTGACATTTCATTGTGTTTTAATCTCAAATGTCAGCCATCTTTGACTCAACTAGTGTCGAACGATTAATCAGAATCAGGAATTAGAAAAATCACAACTTTCGAGGGAACTGGTATTGGAATTGGTAAAATGTGTGCCTAGCTAACTTAATTGTTATTGACATGGGATCCCTAATATTTAACATTCGCACTAGTTTAATCTATGATTGGCCCTAACCCTGAATAAACAAGGGCAATAACTCTTGCCACCTGTAATAAGCCAAGGGAAGTAACTATCATTAGTCAAACACATGTAAAATAAAACAATTTAAGAAGAAAAATGATTGTTATTTCTATACCAGATGTACATTATGGCAATATTTCTTTTTTGCTTTTTTCACCCCCATACAAAGCATATTGCCACTTGGAACATAAGGAGCTACTATTTGGGATTATATATGGTACAATCATGTTGACATACTGGTTCTTGCCAGATCACTGAAGTTAAGCAGCAATGACCATTTGGGAAGACTAGGTGTTGTATGTACCATGCCGAATCATAGAAATTTCCAGGTTGGTATCTAAGGGTGTGTTTAAGTCACTGGGGGAGATTCATCCCTGAATCAAGACGGAAAGCAATGGGAATTACCGTAATTACTTCTTTTCTTGCGATTACCATAGCTCTACAATTTGGAGAATCATGGTCGCCGATGCTATTGAAGCAGCAGGGCTGCTGCTACTGATGATAATGATTTGTGATTATGTCTAACAGGGGACTGTGGGGAGTTGAGCAACGAGATGTCTGTTCATATTATATTTAAGCTTCAGTAGGTTAGTACGGTCAGGGAAGCAGGAAACAGGAAGGGAATCCCAAAGTCTAGCAGTCCATGGGAAGAAAATATTAAGGTAGAAGGCTTTCCAGCATCAAGGGACTTCAGCAGTGAAGGGATGGGTTTTGCTGTTTTTCGGGAGTATGTACATTGAGAGGGCACAAATGCTATGAGTTCATCAGAGCACATTCTATAAAAGTACTTGTAAAATGGTATGAAGATGCAACATTGCGGTGATGGAACAGAGGTTGGAGCTTGGTTGATAATGCAGCACCTAATAGATTTGATACTCTGTTTTAGACCCTATCTAAGAGTGAGAAACTCTACTGGTAGCTGTACTAGCCAAAATGTGGCAGCAATACTCCATGCATGAGCGAATTGTGCCTTTGTAAAGATATAGGATAGTCTCTAGTGTGAGTCATTTTCTAGAATGATAGAGAGAGCCCACCATCTTTGCAACAGCCTTGGCAATGTCCTCAATGTATTTGTTCCAATTCATGTTGTGTGTGAATGTTAGGCTGAAAAAGGTGTTATTTGTTATGGTAATCGATGATTGAGAAGTGTTTTTTTTTTGTATTTGTTAACGGAAAGAAGCTTAGTCTTAGTAGTATGAAATGTGACTATCAACGTATGGCTTCATTCCACTGCCGACTGAAGGTCGTTTTCTAGGGTTTCTGGCATTGTCTGGGATTGAGAGAGTTAAACTCTCTTTGTCTAAATCCCAAGTATTTAATGGAAAAAATATTAACTTTGTATGCATGTCTTTATTGTTCATGATTGTGCATCGAAATTACATTTTTTTTTTTTTTTTGGAAACAGCTGGCAAATTTATTCGCTCTGAATATTTTTACAACAAAATGTAAATGTAATAAACGAAGACTGCTGATCACCGTCCGGAACGAATCGAAGAGAAAATCAGTCGATTTAGTTGCTGGATTTGATCAAGCAATAATTTGCGGAAAACACAAGCAGCTGTTGTCCTCTGTTATGCTTAAAATAATTCTCAGCCAACTTATAAAAAAAAAAAAGAAGACAAATAGAGCCACAATAAGTATGGCTACAATTTTTTCACAGGATGTTGAATTTTTTGTGAGAAATTCCAAACTATCTACATTATATTTCTCTTTATTGTCTCTGTTTCACTTTTTTTTTTCTGAAACTACTGGGCTGATTTGACTGAAATATATTATTGACTCTTATCATAAGGTACAGCGAGCTAAGTATTATGGTATTTGATTGATGCACAGTTAGGGGTTAATAGGGATTAGTATTTAATGCAAGTATGAGGAAATTTAATCGTATTCAACCATCAATTTGGCATAAAGCACTCATTCTAAGTCAACGGCTATAACTTTTACCTGTTTTTAATGGACTAAAATGTCTAGTATCAAGTTGACAAGAAAGTTCTTGCGGTTTTAACTTTTAAATTCAGATGAATTTATCACAGCTCAAATAAAAGTTCAGTGGCCGAAATAAGCATTATCAGAATCAACATACTTTTGCCAACACAAAACAGGTGTATTTATGCCAGTATGTAAAAATTTTGCGTTCTGATGACGCCGAAGTCGCTGAAGGTGTTTTTGTATATCATTTAGGTTTTTGAAGCATTTCTCATGCAGAAAGGTGTTGAGGTGCTTGAAAAAGTTGTAGTCAGTAGGTGAGAGGTTTGGAGAGCATGGCGGATGAGGCAGAGTTTCATAGCCCAATTCGTTCAACTTCTGCAGGGTCGGTTTAGCAACATGCGGTCGGGCATTGTCGTGGATGTTGTTGTTGAAGTTGAAGCTGTGTGTTGTTGTTGAAGTTGAAGCTGTGTGTTGTTGTTGAAGTTTCTGATGCATTTCATCCATTTGCTGACAGTACTTATCCACTGTAATGGTTTCGCCTGCATTCAAAAACCTGTAATGGATGAGACTGGTCGCAAACCACCAAACAATCAGCATGACGTTTTTTGGTGCAACGCTGGGTTCGAGAAGTGTTGTGGAGTTGTGTCAGCATCTAACCACTGAGCTGAGTGTTGCTGGTTGTCGTAAAGAAACCTACTTTTCATTGCAAGTCACAATTAGGTTGAGAAACAGGTCATTTTTGTTGCGTAATAGAAGGGAAGAAGACACTTCTTAAGGGCATTTCTTTTGGTTGTTGTTCAATTCACTCAGGCACTCATTTATCAAGTTTTTTGTCTTTCCAATCTCTCAAGTGCTTGGAAATTATTGTATACGCTACGTCTAATTCCGAAGCAAGTTCTCGAACAGTTGTGCATGGGTTGGCTTCAACATCCAATGGCCGACCACTATGCTCATAATCTTCAAGACTCGTCATCGCCATGAAATTTCTTTAACCAGTATTGTTTCTATATGCCCAGTAGTGGTTCCTGAGTCAAACGCTTTGTTGATATTGGCCTAACTTGAATTGAAATTAGAAAATTGTGCAAATTTTCTGTTTTTCCATCTTTTATTCAACGTTCTGAAAAGAAGACATAATTGTTTTAAACGATTTTAATTTAAACGATTAGAGAAAGCGAAAAACACTCTTTAAAATGATATATAAACTAAATGTATTGTAACGAAAACTTATTTGAAAATATATCATTTGAAATCAAAATTTAAAATTCCGCAAGAACTTTTTGTCTACCTTATATGATATATACAGGGTGTCCCAGAAGTCGCGCACCATATATTTATATTTATATATTTTTTTTGGTTCAGATTTTATTCGGCCCAGAAGTCGCGCACCATATATTTATATTTATATTTTTTTTGTTTCAGATTTTATTCGATACGGGCGAGAAATTAACAATGCAAGAAAGAGTTAAATTGATTTTTATGTTTGGAAGAGATGGGGCTACATACCGCTCGGTAGCTAAAGAATTCAACCGCACTCATCCCGAGCGAGAAAAACCATTGAGCCATACCACTGTCTGCCGTTTGATCAAACGTTTCCAAGAAACAGGTTCAGTTGCTGACCGCTAGAGATGTGGTCGACGAAAGAATGTAACTGATGAGGAAACATCAACTATGGTTTTGGCGAATGTTGCGAGAAGCCCCGTGAAATCAGTAAGGAGAATAAGCCAGGAGCTTACGATTAGCAAATCATCAGTACATCGTATTCTTAAAAAACAGAAATTTCACCCGTACAAAGTGCATCTTGTACAAGCTCTACATGGCGATGACACAGATAGGCAATTAGAGTTTTGTGAATGGGTGTGTAATCACCTGGGTTCTTCGATATTATTTAGTGATGAAGCAATTTTTCATTTAAATGGGCAAGTAAACCGTCACAATATGCGCTATTGGTCAGAAGTAAATCCTAACTGGCATGAGGAGGGTCATCATCAGACCAACCCTAAGACAATGGTCTGGGCTGGAATATGGGAGGAGGAAATCGTTGGTCTTTATTTTTTCAATACTAACAATGTCACCGGAGAAACTTATTTAGAGCTTTTACAGACCTTCCTGTTTGAATACCTAGAAAATGTGCCTGTAATTAGACGACAAAACCTCTTATTTCAGCAAGATGGAGCTCCACCACACTTTGCTATTTGTGTGCGTGACTACCTGAATCAAAATTTTCCAGAAAGATGGATTGGGCGAAGAGGTCCCGTGGAGTGGCCACCCCGATCACCAGATCTATCACCTCTTGACTATTTCCTTTGGGGACATCTTAAATCTGTAGTTTACCAGAATCGTCCACGCACTCTTGATGATTTGAAAGATGCAATAATAATTGAATGTCAAAAAATTACATTAGAGTAAAAGATAGTTTTATAAAGAGAATCGATGCATGTATTCAGGCTGAAGGTGAACAATTTGGGCATCTATCGTGATTTTGATTAATAAAATTGATATTCATTGATATTCATATTTGTTTTTATATAAATCTACATGGTGCACGACTTCTGGGACACCCTGTATATATATATATATATATATATATATATATATATATATATATATATATATATATATACTAGCATGGGTGCCCGACGTTGTCCGGGTGTTTGGAGGTGTATGTTGAGCAAAAAAAAAAAAAGTGGTAGTAGGAAGGCAGGCTCGAACCTGTAATGCAAAGGAGGAAAAGAATGTGAAAAAAACCTGACATCTTTGCTGTTACGACTACCACCAAACCAGAATTGACTTATGTTTAAATTAAGGCTACACAATCGAAAGGAGAGGATGACTTTCAAAAATATCGGTGAAAAAAGCGACACAACCCGTAGAAAAGTTCCTAGTTGAAGGTGAAGATATTAATGTTTTTAGCCTATTTTTGGATATATTTGTCGTCTGAAAGGTTGAACTTCAAAATGATGCTGATCTTGTAAAGATCCGTCGCCTCTGTCGAAAGTTTTGGGCAGACGTGCAAACATACTTACATACATACATTTATATATTGGTAACTAAACATTTTCGACCCAAACCGATAAAAAAGCTTGCCCTATCTCTGAATACCTTTATGTAAAATTTCAAATGTTTAGACCAGAAATTTTCTGAGTAATTTGGTAGAGACCGCAGAGGTCACATTTTTTTTTTAGCTTTGACCCCTATTATGACCCCTTAACATTTATTGTTTTAGGCTCAAATCAAGTCATTAAGTTAGATCCATGTCCAAGCAACCTATATCTAAAATTTCAATTGTTTAGACCCAAAATTGTCGGAGGAGTTTGGTAGAGTTCTCAAAAGTCAAATCGTTGAACTTTGACCCCTTAACAGCCAAATTTCTGGCTTAAAACAGATCACAAAGATTTTCCCAAATCTCAGTACCCTGTCAATTTTTAGTCTACAGACTCGAAATTTGATATACAGTGTATTGAGGTTTGGAAAAATCTATGTGATCGGTTTTCGGCCAGAAATTTCGCTGTTAAGGGGTCAAAATTCAACGATTTGACCTTTGAGAACTTTTTGGGTCTAAACTTTTTGGGTTCAACGATTTGACCTTTGAGAAATTTTGGGCCTAAACACTTGAAATTTTAGATATAGGTTCCTTGGACATGGATCTAACTTAATAACTCGATTTGAGCCCAAAACAATAAATGTTAAGGGGTTATAATAGGGGTAAAGTTAAAGAAATTGACCGTTTTTTTTTTTGCTCAACAGACACATCCAAACACCCGGGCAACGCCGGGTTGAAATGCTAGTATATCTATAAAAGTGAACGTGTGTGTGTGTGTGTGTGTGTGTGTGTGTGTGTGTGTTAAATATTAAGGGGTCATAATAGGGGTCAAACTTTTTTTTAAATTTGACCTCTGCGGTCTCTACCGAATTACTTAGACAATTTCTGGTCTAAACATTTGAAATTTTACATAAAGGGTATTCAGAGATATGGCGAGCTTTTTAATCTGTTTGGGGCGAAAATTTTTAGTTACCAATATATAAATGTATGTATGTATGTATGTATGCATGTATGTTTGCATGTCTGCCTAAAACTTTCGACAGAGGTGACAGATTTTACCGAGATCACTATCGTTTTAAAGTCCGACCTTTCAGACGACAAATATTGAAAAATTTGCTGAAAACATTAATATATTCACCTTCAACTGGGAACTTTTCTACAGGCTGGGGGTCACGTTTTTCGCCGATATTTTTGAAAGTCATCCTCTACTTTCGATTGTCTAGCCTTAATTTAAAAAAATGTCACTTCCGGTTTGGTGGTTGTCGTAACAGCATAGACATCAGGTTTTTTCCCGTTCTTTTCCTGTTTCGTGATACGAGTTCAAGCCTGCCATCCTACTACCACTTTTTTTTTTTTTAGTCTCAACAGACACATCCAAACACCCGGGCAACGCCGGGCTAAACTGCTAGTATATCTATAAAAGTGAATGTGTGTGTGTGTGTGTGTGTGTGTGTGTGTGTGTGTGTGTGTGTGTGTGTTTACATTTCCCTATGCAACTACTCTGTCAATTTTAAGTCTACAGCCTCGAAATTTGATATACAGGGTACTGAGATTTTGGAAAATCTTTGTGATCCGTTTTCGGCCAGAAATTTCGCTGTTAAGGGGTCAAAGTTCAACGATTTGACCATTTAGAACTCTACCAAA
This sequence comes from Euprymna scolopes, assembly GCF_053919585.1. NCBI lineage: Eukaryota > Metazoa > Mollusca > Cephalopoda > Sepiida > Sepiolidae > Euprymna > Euprymna scolopes. The sequence goes on from NC_136501.1 coordinate 12,168,742, forward strand.
CTTAATTGACCATTTAGAACTCTACCAAACTTAATAACTTAATTTGAGCTCAAAACAATAAATGTTAAGGGGGTCATAATAGGGGTAAAGTTAAAAAAATTGACCGCTTTTTTTCTTTTGCTCAACATACACCTTCAAACACCCGGGGAAGTCCGGGCTGAAATGCTAGTATATATATATATATATATATATATATATATATATATATATATATACTAGTAGCCATGCTTGGCTTTGCTTGTGCCCCGTGGGGATGTTACTTGGAACCTGCTATGGTCAGTATGGTCGTTTGGTTTTACATTCAGCTTATGCTGCTTAAGCGTTCTTCCTATGACCATTCGATTTTTCTGACAAGTTGTCACCACAGAGCCGTACACGTCTTCAATTTTTATGGACGTTAATAGACTAAACCTACTTGTTTAAATAATCTCTAGCGATTAATTTATATGATATTGTACCCAATGTACAGTCGTGATTTTCAAAGTAAAAAAAAAAAAGTATTGGGGTATCATCAGCTAGAATCGAAAACTAAAGCAAAACTGTAGCATTCAAAGCTGGTGACGTTACCACTGTACCAACGTGACAGCATATGAACTGATAAAAAAAAAATAAGATGAATGTATGACGATTTTTTCAAGTTCGACCATTTTTGAGCCCTTAAAAACTATTTTAACCAGCTAAAGACCCATGAAATAACGGTCCATAAAAAATCCAATCATTTGAGGCCCTCTATCACCACTTTGCGACTTAGTTTTGGAAGAGATATCCGTTACAAATATGGAGACGGACAGACAGACAGACAAACAAAGTAAGTTTTATAAATTAGATAATTAAGTGAGAATATACTCAACGAAAATTTTCATCTTCATAGTTGAAATTTGGTATAGAAGGTATTCAGGCACATGGAAATCTTTTTAATCGGGTTTTCATCTGGAAAAAAAGGGCTGCTATACGGCGTCAAAATTGAAAAATTGCTATGTGGGTGGGGGGGATTATTGGATTTTTATCTGTTTATCAACTGTTTCATGACTGTGTATGCGCAAATTGTTCACATGACAGCTTCTTTATGTTAAGAATAAGTAGGTTTGAAAGCACTTTTTAAAGAACGTGTCAAGCTGGTCTAATGGGTATCGTACTTGAATCCCTCCTGTCTTTAGATTTTGGTTTTAGTTTCGATCTCAGCTCAAGTATATTTTTTATTTACAAAAAGTGAATTGTTTAGAAAAAACTTAATACTCGCATGCACATATTTCAGTTTCTTTGCATTTTTTTTACTTGATTTTTTAAAAAGGAATTTAACGTTACGTTTAATAGCAGGCAACGTAAGGTACATCTGCTCGTGTGTGTGTGTGTGTGTGTGTGTGTGTGTGTGTGTACTGGTGCTTGCGATATATCCTAAACTTCTTATTGCATTATTAGAAAACACCAGCAGCTTTCGTTCTTTGTTATGCTTAAAGCAATTCTCAGCTAACTTAAAAAAAATCACACTTCGAGCGGGAATATGTACAACAACAATTTTTGACAAGATGTTGAATTTTTTTTGTGTGAGAAATTCAAAACTATGTAATTATATTCATTTTAATAGTTTCTCTAAAGAAGAATGAAAAAAAAATAATTAAAAAATATCCCATCTGTCACCGAACGTCCTAACATTCACACGCAACATGAACTGGAATAAATACATTGAGAATATTGCCAAAGCTGCTGCAAAGAAGGTGGGCTCCCTCTACTGCACTAGAAAATTACTCGCACTAAAGAGCATTGTTATATCTTTACAAAGCCACAATTCGCCCATGCATGGAGTATTGTTGCCTTGTCCGGACTAGTATATCTACCCTTAATCTCTCACTCTTAGGCAGGGGCCAAAAAAAGGGTTTCAAATCTAATAGCTCTCGGACTTTTGGTCAAGCTCCAACCTCTTTCTCATCGTCCCCAATTTCGCATCCCTGTGCCTGTTTTAAAAGTACTTTAATGGAATGTACTTTGATGAACTCTTAGTACTTGTGTCCCCTCGATGTTCATATGTCAACTAACCTGACAAGCAACAAAGTCCCATCTCTTCACTGTTGAAGCCCCTAAATGCTTAAAAGTCACTCTAATAATTTCTTGCTTTGGACTGCTAGATTTTGGAATTCCCTCCTTGTTTCCCAAACCGCATTAACCTACTGAAGTTTAAATGTAATGCTCAACTCCCCACAGTCGCATGTTAGATAAACGGTCCTGGATATGACCTTAAACTATATCCGCTGGTAAGGCCGCAGCTTGTGGGCTTTGAGGACTGTGGAGCCACCCTTTAATTGTACCATTGCTCCCAGGTCCACTCTGACCCGGACTGGTAGTACCTGTTAGGGTCCCAACTATGGGTTGAATAGAAACCGACTTAAAAAAACCCAAATATACTCTATTAAAAAATTGTTCTTCAAAATCACTGGATTCGGCATTAAATAACCTGAAAAGAGTTGATATGCTGTAAAACAAAAACAACCAACCAACCTGTTAGATAGACCCTAACTAGTAACCTTTGCGACCAAGTGGCAATATGCTTTATTTGGAACAAAAGAGTTAAAAAATAACAAAAAACAAAAGAACTTCTATTCACATTTTTTTATCAATTCCAAACAGGATTCGAGAAAAACGAAATTACAGTGAAAATTGATAATCATAATCACTTTGGGATGATTCGTTTTTGAAAATCGCACTCGAGCCAAGATCACAGTGTAGTATCTGTTCTGATGGTACACTTTACCTTTTCTGTCCTTAGTTAGTGGAAGAGAAATCCTCCATGACTGAGACAATTTTTATTTTTGCTCCTATCCAGAGTGCCCCTTTTTGAGGAGCTGGGTTTCCTTACATTAAAAATCGACCTGGTGTCTAACTCTGTCCTCGTGGCGAGGCAAGTAAATAGGAATATTAAGCAAACAACACTTTTGCATCATTTATTTTTATTTATTTTTTTGTGAGAAAGTGTTTAGATTGATAGAGAGAACTAACTTTACACCCGCATCTCATCTCTCGTTTGTCTACCTCAGTGAACAAATCCCTATCCATTGACTTTCCACCAACCATATTCTCCACATTTTTTGTTCTCCCGATAAACCTACTTCCTCTTCTTTTGTTATATTTCTTTTTCTTTACTCTCCTAAACACTTGGAGGGCGGAGGAGGGGGGCACATCGAAAGTATTACAAAGCCAATTGATGTAAGTCGCTAACAAGAACGATCAATGATTATTGCAAAAATAGAAGATAACTTGAAAATACCAAAGCTGTTGCTAGGGGGAAAACAGTGAGCAGGAGGAGAGTTCCACAATCCTGTAGCTCTTGAAAAGAAGCTACTGGAATAAGAAGCCGCATTACATTGAGGTATCAAAACAGCGAATAAAACGAGCTGAAACAAACGAAGCAGAGAATAGACCAGATAATTTTGAAAAACGCTTCTTATAATAATATTTATAGAAAAGACTGAGACTAGCAACATTACGTTTGTGAAAGGGATGCTGAAATGGAGAAAAAAGGGTAGAGTAAGTCAAATTATAGAGACGTTTCTGCATCTTATCAAGAACCTCAACTAAGACCTAGATTCACCAGCCCAAATATGACAACAGTATTCCATACAAGGTCTGACATTAGATTTGTAGAGCTAGAGAATAGCTTCAATCGTGAGAAAGTGTTTAGAGTGATAAAGAGAACTGACTTTACAAGAAGCCAAAAGAACAACAGATCTAATAATAGAACTCCAAGACATTCATGATTGAGTAAAAGAAATATGTTTTTGCTTATCTAATGTAAATTAGCATACACAGCATAATCACGTTGACACATCTGTTCTCGTTAGATCACTGAAGTTAAGCAACGTTGAGCCTGATCAATACCAGATGGGTGACCATTTGGGAAAAACAAGATGGAGTACTGCTGCCACATCTGGGCAGGAGCTGCTAAAAACAGTCTATCCTTCCTTAACAGAGTACAAAATAGACTTCGTAGCATAGTGGGGGATGCCCTTTTCTCTTCCCTGCAGCCTCTCTCCCACAGAAGAGACGTTGCGAGTCTGTCTTGGTTTTATCGTTATTTCCATGGCAAGTGCTCGTCTGAGTTCCAATCTCTGGTACCCCCTTGCCAATCTTTCGTGAAAAACACCTGTCTAACTGAAACCACTGTCAATAATTTTCCCATTTCTTTATTTGTGCCTAAATCAAAACGTAGATTCCATGAACAATGTTTCTTTCTTAGAAGTGCACGCCCGTGGAACTCTCTCCCATTTGCCTGTTTCCCACCTGACTACAACTTGAATGTCTCCAAGTCCAACATAAACAAATTCCTGATAAACCGCCCCTTTAAGTAAGACACTTTATCAAATCTCCATTACTAACGATTACTACAATATTATCCCATTGACTACTGTATACGCAATAACCCTTATCCCCGAGTGGCTTCCGGGCCTTGATAAGTGGTGACTAATATGTAAAAAAAAACAAAAAGAAAAACAGGTGCTGTATGTAAAAGTACGTCGACACCTCCCTGCAAGAACTGCAAAACATTGTTATCTCTTCTGGCCGGGATATACATGCAACTGGGGACAGCTTGTGAAATTGATATTCCCATGAAACTTCCCCCTTCGGAGAAAGCCAGTTTAACCTGCCTAGGGTGAATGTTACTGGCATATATAATGTAGAACAGGAATATTTTTATTCACTGCCTTCTTGAGAACTAGATGTCATCGTTGGTCTGCTTAATTTAGGTAGGATATCCAGATAGCACACTTAGAGTAGAGACATTTTTTTTTCCTTTTAAATAACTAGTGGGAGTCATGTTCTAGCATTGGCAGGGGAAATCGAAAAACACCTAAGAAACCGCTACTTCCACCTCTTAACGCCATATAAATATTTGTATTCAAATTAAATCATAGTTCAGTATGTATTTATCAAAGTTACATATAGCCACACCATCGGCTGTTCCTTTTTGTCTACTATTTTATGAAGGAGATTAAATAAAAGTAAATTAAATTAATGGCATTATGTTAATTTATTTAATCAATTTATGTAAAGGTTTTGCATTAAATTATATTTTTATACTCTTGTTCATGCCAAACAAGGCATATTGCCACTTGGCCATAAGGGGCTACTATTTAGGACCGTGTTTATAGGGGATTATGTAAGGATATGAGTGAGATGTCGGTTTACATTACATTTAAACTTCTGCATGTCAGTACACTCAGGAAAGCAAGAAGCAGGGAGGGAATTCCAAAATGTAGCAATCTAAAGAAAGAAGCTATTAGAGTAGAAGGATTTCCGGCATCTAGGGACCACTACAATGAAGGGGTGGGATTTTGTTGTTTTTAGAAAACTACTGACACCTGAAAGTATCCTGTACGTCTATAAGGCCACCATTCGCCCATGTATGGAGTATTGCTGCCACATTTGGGCTGGTGCATCTGCTGCTAGTCTCTTGCTCCTAGACAAGGTTCAAAAGAGAGTCGCCAATCTGATAGGCCCTGAACTGGCATCTAAGCTTCAGCCTCTGTCCTATCGACGAAACGTTGCATCCTTCTGCCTGTTCTACAAGTATTTTAATGGTCAATGCTTTGACGAACTGCAAGCACTTGTGTCCCCACGACGTAGACACCCTCAACAAACCCGACAGGGAGATAAATCCCACCCCCACACAGTAGAGATCTCTAGATGTAGAAGATCTTTCTACTCCAGTAGTTTCTTCCCCAGAACCGCTAGACTCTGGAATTCCATTCCAGGTCCCTGCTTCCCCAACTGTATTGACATGCAGAAGTTCAAATGTAACGTGAACCGACATCTTGCTGCCCAAATCCCAACATAGTCCCCCAGTAGCAATGTGCCTTGTTTGGGTTGAAAATGTAATAAAAAAAAAAATTAAAAAAAAAAACAGGTTTGTCCAACGTGTGTACATTGAAGAGGTAGAGGTGCAATGAGTTTGTTGCAGCAAGTTAATAGGTTGGGTGCTTATGGACTGTACAACTAAGAAAGCAGATAGGAAACTGGATAGCTGGAGATGTGGAAACTGAATCCTGGACAGGATGGGATGACATCACAAGTAGAATGACGTGGATGTACCTGAGGTGTGATGCGATGTCTCAGATGGGTTCTGTCTGTATGAACGTGACCAAGGGCTGGATCAACAGGAACAGTTGTTGTACAAATGAGCAGGATCCTGGAGCCATATTTATGGTCATTGGAGCAGAGGGTCAGATGTTGATGAAATAGAGAGCCGAGTATCAATGGATTGGAACAGGGAGCCGGAGGCTACAGATAGGAACCGCAGGAAGGAGCTGGAGTAGGAATTACTGCTGCAGGAAGGGGTTGGAGCAGCAGGAGTCGGTAAAGGAGTTGCAGGAGTTGAAGCAGAAAGCAGATATGAAAGTGCAGGAGTCAGAGCAAGAACTGGAAAGAAGAGCTGGAGTCGGGTGGATAAAGCAGGCAGCAATGTGTGAAATCACATTTTATTGTTTGCCTGTTGATTGCTGTTGCTATTGTAAATGGTTCCTTCCCCTCCATGGACTCAATGACAAATGCAAAGAGCGCGTTTAAGTAATATTTAGAAGTTTCTTGAACTCTCCAATGAAATTGGTTTCCGTGGTCAAAGTCTTCTGTACTCATTTAGAAGACAGTTTACTCCAGCGACGCGTCTGGGTCACAGTCAATTAATATCTAATTAACAACCAAATTTCTTGCAGTCAAAAATATCTTTAAAATGAATGAACCGATTTTATGATGTAATATTTTAATAAGGAAAACGTAAAAAAAAAAACCCACCCCCTCCCCCAGTTAATCAACTTTTATTTCCTACCTTACATGTATTCAATGTAGTCACAACATTCTATCCACTTCCTCTTGTCGATATTAGTAAGTGCTTGAAGAAGGCATAGCCTGTAAAGGTTTCAAATGTAGACATCTTGTTGGCCCACACAGGATATATATATATATATATATATGTATCCTGAGGCACGATCTTTGTGAACTCTCCTCCTCCTCTTCCTCCTCCTCATCATCATCATCTTATAAATAGAACACTTACTTTTATTTATTGGAATTTATAAAGACGGTTGTCAAACTACTATTCAGCTTAGCTCAAATGAAGCATACACACGAACACAATGCATAACACCCTCAAATTTGAGACATATACACTTATCGCCCCTTATTTCCAGAGTTACATGTTTCAACCAATAGGTAGCGATATCGATTTCCTTTTTTCTCCCTCTTGCTCTATCTCTTTCATCTGGGACGCCGTGTGGTATGGATGTGTTGGAGATAGTCTCCTCCTGACTTTCTTATAAAACATGTCTTGCCAGTAATAAATTCAGGGTTTGTATTACTGTACACATAGATTCGAAAAAGTTGTCAAAAAACAAATATATAACAAATAAATGTTATCAAAGGCAA
>NC_136501.1:12178651-12373651 GCF_053919585.1 Euprymna scolopes
ATCGAAATGACAGCTCTTCAGAACCAATCTGCTATTGAACTGTCGAGTTCAGTAATAGATTGGTTCTGAGAAGGTCGTTATACTGAAATCCTTATTTATAAAATTTGTGGTTTTGTATGGTAGAAAGAAATCCAACAGAGGGCTCGATTATTTATAATAGGAGCAAAATATTTATTAATTTATGTTTATACCATTGTAGTTTCCTAGATGTAAATCAACTGAAACTCCAATGTTTATCAAAAAGTGCTCAATAACGAACAGCATGATTATAGTATGTCTATTTATACAAAAATTATCGACTACATACATGCATACATGTTTTTGTTGTAACTTCTTTAGAGAAACAGCGTCCTCTAGCCAGATTTTTTACAATCGATTCTGAAAAAAAAAATCTGTCTTGAGGACGCTATTTCTCTAAAGGAGTTACAACAGAAGCATGTATGCACGTATGTAACCAACAATGTTTGTATAAATAATTTTACAGTAATTAATGATGTTGCAGAAGATCAGACCACATAAACATGGTACCACAGGTTTCAAGCCAGGAGCAGATTCAGATTGGAAAATAATGTTATTTTTTAAAGTTTATTTATATTCATAAATAAATTACTACTCAACTGTCTTCAACCATATTTGATACCAGAAAAACGGTCGGTCATTCTAGGAGGAGTTTGCTGTTTATATATATATATATATATATATATATATATATATATATATATATATATATATATATATATATATATATATATATAGTATTTAATTTAACAGTGCTCAATACTTGAGTAAAGCTTAATAGTAATATAAAAACATATTCAAAGCAAGCAAGCTACATGGAAATGTTTGTTTCATTCCTGGGGGAAATCATCAGTCTAATTGTACTTACTGCAATGATTCCCACTTGAAATGAAACCAAAACGTTTCTGAGTATTCTCCTTTTTTTTTTCTTTTTTTTTAACTCAATTTCACCCCAGATATTGCCACTTGGTCGTAAGGGGCTCCAAATTGAGACCATGCCTAAGAAAGATTAAGATGTTGGTTTACGTTGTATTTGAACTTCTGCATGTCAGTACAGTTAGGGAAGCAGGTAGCATGAAGGGAATTCCAAAGTCTAGCCGTTCTAGGGAAGAAGCTATTAGAGTAGAAAATTTTCTAACATTTAGAGACCACAACAGTGAAGGGGTGTGATTTTGCTGCAAAGCGGGTTTGTCAGGGATATGTATGTCGAGGGGGCACAAGAACAATGAGTTCATCAGAGCACATTCCATTAAAATATTTGTAAAACAAACACAGGAATGCAAAATTGTGGTAATAGGACAAGGGTTGGAGCGTAGTTGACAAAGTGGGACCTATTAGATTGGAGACTCTTTTTTGGACCCTATCCAAGAGGGAGACACTAGTGGTGGATGCACCAGCACAAATGTGGTAATAATACTCCATGCATGGGTGAATGGTGGCCTTGTAGAGGTACAGGATACTCTCAGGTGTGAATAAGTTTCTAGCACGATAGAGGGAGTCTACCTTCTTTGCAGCCTCCTTCACAATGTCCTCAATGTATTTGTTCTAATTCATATTTTCTGTGAATATGAAGACAAGGAGTTTGAAGGAAGAATTCTCAGTTCATCATGGATATCGGTGGGTGGAGAAGCGTCTTGTAATTGTTAAAGGAGAGCAGCTTAGTCTTACTAGCCTTAAATGTTACCACCCATTTACGTCTCCATTCCACAATGGTCTGGAGGTCATTTTTTAAGGATTCGGCCATTGTCTTGGATTTGTGTACATCTGCTCTTCTCTCATGCATGTTATATAGGGTTTTATCATCAGCAAATATACTTATTTCGGGCACAATATTATCGGGTAGATCATTGATGAATATCAGGAATAATAGTGGTCTAAAGATCAACCCCTGAGGCACTCCCGCATTAATGTTATGCTGCTTGGATGTATGTCTATCAATGACAACTTGGATGATCCTTTAGTATTTGTTCAGTTATACCATATAATTTAATTTTCATTGGCAGTTCTTCATGCCAGACTTTGTCAAAGGTCTTGGATCTATCGAGGTCTGCAGCCCTGGTTTCACCTGGTTTATTTAGTGCATGGTATATGCATTCAGAGATGTTAGTTTATATATAAAAAGAAAGAAAAAACCTAACGTAGATTTCAAACAGGTCAAGAAACTAAATATCCAGGCTAAATAGAGCACACACAAAGGAACAGGCCAACCAGAGGTCAAATAGGCCTTTATCCGATAAGTGCATGTTCATTGGCTGATAGGAAGGGCGCGGTGGATACTAGAAAGCTGATTGGCTAACTAAAATCTCAATAGAAAAACGACAGACAACCACAAAATTCACGCATAAGCCTGAAGAGTCCTAGAGTGGATGAAACGCGTAGTATTCAGTGTAGCTTAATCGCCATATATATTTTATAACTTACTAACTAGCTCTACCTACGTATTGAGCACTTTTGAAGTAAATACTTAAAGTTTATGCATAAATTTATACTTTCGTATATTAATTTTATGTGAGTAAATGAAGTAGTTTATATATATATATATATATATATATATATATATATTATTGCTAGAAAATTGAACAATTACGCATTTAGTACAGCAAGTTGGGAAGCAGTAACCTTGGTGCAATTGTCGCTGCTTCTTTGGGAAAAAAAAATATATAGACAAAAAACACTAACAAGAATTTCTGAAACATCTACAGAAAATATTGATTCTTTTATAAGAATAACTTTCCAACTTTTGAATGATTCACATAGAAATTAATTCAGCAACACGCACACACACACACACACACACACACACATATGTGCATATATATATATGATGAGAATTATGGAAATAGTATTCCGACGAGATAGAGAGATAAAAAGGAACAAACCAAGTTATGTGTTCATCAACATTACGTATTTATTGTAAGACTTGTTTCAAAGAATAAATTTTGTCTAAAAATTCTATATTTTTACTTCACAGAATTTAACTATAAATCCTACAATTTATATATATATATATATATATATATATATATATATATATATATATATATATATATATATATTTGTACGATTGGAAATGCTTTAAAACTCGATTAAAATATATGTAAAAAAAAAATCCCAAATGCATTCGATTTTTAATATCCCCTCACCCTCACCTCTAATAGATCTAACAGAATGTTTTATAAAATTAAAATTCATCATTTTAAGGCATCTAAGTCAGGAATTAAATGAATCCTTAACTGAAGGGGGACAGGTATTACACTTTGATCACAGTCAACAAACTTCTAAGCGAAGTCTTTCGAAAAAATAGTTGCGACACATAAAGTAAGGTTGGGGAGGAGGTGTTATTCATTCAAACAAATACTTGGAATTTATATGAAACGAAGTTTTTATTGGATAAACCAACAGATGATTGTCATGAGACTTACAGAAAAAAAAAATGTTTTTAAAATTATCTAATTATTCGTTTGGCTCAAAATGATTTTAGAACTATTTTGAATTTTTTGTTTCAATTATCAGTGCCTTTAAAGCTTATATTTAAAATGAATAAAAGCAAAAGTTTTTTTTGTTTTTTTGTTTTAAATTTATCACATCTATATTATCGTCATCAAAAAATAGCTCATAGCTATTTAAATCAATAATACAAAATATTATTTATTTTATTGCCAGAAGGTTAGACATGAAATCGGTTGTGCTTTTCAGTGCCTGGTGTTATATGATAGTCTTTTGAAATCTAATTTATAAAACTCACTATGTGTGTGTGTGTGTGTGTGTGTGTGTGTTCTTTTTTCAAAGTGCATCTTGTCCAAGACACAAGATCTCAGATCGGCGCAAGGGAGGTCAAATGATTGCATTTTTTGTGGACCTTTTATGTTTTTTAAGCGGTAAAAATAGCTGTTAAGGGATCAAAATTGAAAATATTTGGAATTTGTCAGGCATAAGTTCTCTAAACGTGTTATTTGTACGCATGCACAAATATATACATGTATACGTTAAAATCGGTTCATTTTAAACTATTTCTTATCCATCTGGCGATAGCTCAAACAATCTATCTATATATCTATAAAAGTGAAAGTGTGTGTGTGTGTGTGTCTGTGTACATTTCCCTACACAATAACTCTGTCAATTTTTAGTCTACAGACTCGAAATTTGATATACAGGGTACTGAGATTTGGGAAAATTGATGTGATCGCTTTTTGGCCAGAAATTTGGCGTTTAAGGTGTCAAAGTTCAACGATTTGACCTTTGAGAACTCTACTAAACTCCTCCGACAATTTTGGGTCTACACACTTGAAATTTTAGATATAGGTTCCTTGGACATGGATCTAACTCAATAACTCGTTTTGAGCCCAAAACAATAAATTTTAAGGGGTCATAATAGGGGTCAAAGTTAAAAAAAACTGACCGCTTTTTTTTTTTTTTTTTTGCTCAACATACACCTCCAAATACCCGGGCAACGCCAGGCACTCATGCTAGTAAAAACTAAATCTGGAACGCTATATGTTTTGGTTTCGATTCTAGCAGACGGCACCTAAGTCATATTTTCCCCTTTCTTTTATTACTTTTGAACTCACTACTATATATTGGGTAGAATATAATAATCCATAGAAAATTAAATCTATAGTAATAAATACGGAATAGGCATAAATGAAACTATCATATTTAAGCATAGTTTTTACAACCAGGTAATGCTGGGCGCCTAGCTAGTAAGTATTGTATATATAGTCAAGTGCAAGGACCCAAACACATTTATCTGTACGCTTAATTTGAATAGCAGTTATTTTAATTTCTAAATAATTAATAGGTTCTTACCCAGAATTCTCCTCTATATTAAACAAAAAACAACAATAAAGAAAAATTATGCATGTGCACATTACGAACGAAAATATAGTCTAAAAATCACGTAAATTGATCAAGTAGTTTTATTTTTAACTAAGAAAATCAAATTTTATGAGTAAAGATAGGAGTGATAGTCTCACGTGGCCATCTTGAAAATAAGCTCAAGAAACAAGAGAGATAACCAAAAATAATTCAAACTTGCCAGATTTTTGTTGTGATGTCTATGAATTCCCATTTAATCGCTTAAAATGATTTTCTTTATATAAATAAAACTACTTCATGAATTAACGTGCTTTTTAGAATATGACATTTTAGACTATTTAGTAAATATTATAACTATTGGTGTACCTGGTCCAAAATTTGGACTATTTAATAAATGATAACTATTGAAGTACCTGGTCCAAAATTTAGACTATTTAATATTGAAGTACCTGGTCCAAAATTTAGACTATTTAATAAATAACATAACTATTGAAGTACCTGGTCCAAAATTTAGACTATTTAATAAATAACATAACTATTGAAGTGTCTGGTTCAAAATTTAGACTATTTAATAAATAAGGTAACTATTGAAGTACCTGGTCCAAAATTTAGACTATTTAATAAATAAGATAACTATTGAAGTACCTGGTCCAAAATTAGGACCATTAAAGAATAAGATGATTTTTGTGACTATTGGAATGCCAACTTCAAAATTTGGACTTTTAACCAAGCTGATATTGAAGAATTAAAAATATTTCAGAAACGAATGGGCAGATCATTGAAGTATTTAGACTGTCCCCTTATCAACAACTTTTACTTTGCAACGCATAAAGGGGACAAGTAGACAGAACAAAGGAGACAACTACTAAGCATTTAATTAAACAATATTTGGAGAAGGCTTGCTAAGAGATATTGTTGAAAGACGGGACCTTCAACAACAGAGAAAAATGATTCTAAAATCAACATTAAACCCTTATTTAATACATTAAAAATAACTGATAAATTCTTATTCTTTTTCTTTTTTAAAAATTATGTAGATAAATTTTTAGCTTGATGATTCCCTATGGAGATGAAAATACAAAAGCTTGATTGCCATAAATATATTTTCATAACTTACTATCTAGCTGGACTCACGTATTGAGCACTGTTTAAGCAAATACCAAAAAATTGGTACATAAAATATAAAGAGCTTAATTAAAATTTTCAATATTATAATCATGTCATAAATTTTGTAATCTACCGAGTTATAATTGGAAAGCTCTACTTAACATAACATGCTAACCATTGAGCTTATTTTATCTGCATTATTTAAGTCATAAGATCATAATTTATGGGAAGTCATAAGCTTTAATTTAATAATGTTTCATATTATATGATCTGATAGTATCTTAATAGTTTTGGTGCTTAATCTAAACTTTATATATATATATATATATATATATATATATATATATATATATATATATATATAGTAAGTTATAAAATATATATGGCAATTAAGTTACATAGAATATTCCGCGTTCCATCCACGTTAGAATTCATCAGGCTTATGAATCCTAGTGTGGATGAAACGCTGAATATTCTGTGTAGCTTAATTGACATATATATTTTATAACTTACTACCTAGTTCTATCTACGTATTAAGCACTGTTGAAGTAAGTACTTCAAGTTTACGCATAAATTTATACTTTCATATATAAATATGTGATTGAATGAAGTAGTCATATATATATATATATATACAGAGCATATGACAAACAAATGACGAAAGTCAACATAATTAAAAGAATAAATTGTAAGATGGTTTATTCCTTTTAATTACATTGACTTTTGTTATTTGTTATATGCTCTGTAGTTACATCGAGCTTCATGAATTAAAGATAAATAGGTATATAAAAAAGTGAAATATAATTGAAATAATCATATTTCCAGAGAAATATATATAATGTGGAAATATGTTTCTTCAATTATATTTCACCTTTTATTTATACCAATCCTTTAATTTATGAAGTTTGATGTAAACACAAAGCATATAACAAATAAATGACAAAAAGTCTATATTCCAAATTTCAAGATGTTGACCATCTTAGCGTTTATTCCTTTAAGTTGACATCCGCAATTCTTGACAGCATCTGTTTTGTAGAGCAAAATCATTTATGTAATTATTATGTCAATCAATAAATTATTTCGCCCTTAACTCATCAGAAGAAAAAGCACTTATTAATTTTAAAAGAAAGTAAATGCAAATGGGCATGATTACAAAATCCGAAAATTGGGAGAGAAGTTGCAATTAGCTTTTTCCATTTTTATTTCGCCATATTTTATCACGTAAACAAGCTGTCAAGAATCGTACATGTCAACTTAAAGGATTATTGTAAAGTAAAATGGTAAACATCTCCACATTTGGAATAAAGACTTTTGTCATTATATATATATATATATATATAGACAAAATGTCATATATTTTTATATATTGTTTTTCCTTTTTTTTTCATAGAAGTCACCACTTATCAAGGTTCAGAGACCACTCGAGGATAAGGGTAAAGTAGTGTACAGTGGTCAAAAGGACAATATCATAGTAATCGTTAGAAGTGTAAATTTGATTACTTAAGGGGAATGATTCATCAAGAACTTGTTTACATAGGACTTGAAGACAGCCATATTGTAGTCAGCTGGAAAGCAGGTAAACGGAAGAGAGTTCCACAGGTGTGCAGTTCTTAGAAAGAAGCTTTGTTCATTAAATCTACATTTAGGTTTCGGCACAGATTTTATCATTATTTTCATGGCAAGTGCTCGACTGAGCTCCAAATTTAAATTCACATTTAAATAACACTTACATTTTTTTTTACTTGGAAGAAGGTCACCGCTTATCAAGCCCTGGAGGCGACTCAAGGATGTGTATTAAATCTGGGGGGGGGGGGATTCTCTCTAATTTAAAGCCAGGTATGGTTTGAATTTTTTTAGCTCCATTGGCATTCCCCAGTGAGGGTGCCGCAGGCGATTAGCAATAAACTAACCCCTTCTCAAAGAGAGAAAGCAAGGCCTAGGAGGTTGGACTTTCTAGAACTGCACAGAACTTAGCTCCCACCGCAAAATCAGCAGGGACTGGATCATTACAAGAATAGTCTAATCTTTGTTGATTTTGGGGCTCAGGATAAAAATCCCGGGAGAAGAAACATGAGAATGACGTCCAAGATAAGACCAACCGTCCAAATAATTCAAAATACTAATCCTCATCTAAAAAAAAAAAAAAAAAAATTCAAACCATACCTGGCTTTAAATTAGAGTTTTTTACCCCCAGATTTAACCCACATCCTTGAGTGGCCTCCAAGGCTTGATAAGCGATGACCCTCCTCCAAGTAAAAAAAAAAAAAAATATAAGTGTTATTCAAATTTGAATTTAGATTTGTAAGTTTAAGAAACCAATACGATTACTTTTCTAGTGACCACCATGCCACGAGCAAGAAAAAAAGTGTAGCTTGAAAAAACAAAACAAAAAAAAAACCAGCAAAATCCCACCACTTCACTATAAATATGCCTAGATACCAGGAAGCCTTCTACTCTAATGGTTTCTTTCCTTGTTCTGAATAAAATAAACATATTCTATCGATTGTTTTCCACTCGACGGTACAACAAATCTCGATTGAATAAATAAAACGATTGTAACTTTTTAGTGTTGTATTTATGATGTCCAATTCGATTTTGAAAAAATTATTCTTTGATTTGGCAGCCATTGACACCAGATAATCATCAATTTTTGCCAATAATAATATGCAGTAACAATAATAATATGCAGTAACAATAATAATATATAGTAACAACAATAATATGCAGTAATAATATAGAATATATAGAAGAAGAGCTATTGACATCAATACTGCCATCAAGACACCCAAACACAGATAGGCAGGGCACGTAGCCAGATAGCATGACAACAGATGGTACATCAGGACAACGGAATGGACACCTCGTTAACATAAAATGCCAAAGGGAAGATCAAAAACAAGGTGAATTGCTAGAATATTTGTCAAAATATACATTTTAAACAAGAGCGAAGGGTACAAATAAAAGTTACAATGAAGTTTTGGTTTTTCGCAATCGTTAAATCAGCTACTTGTTTAGAATTTTATGGAAATAGCTCCAGACAAGGCTTGAAACCACTTGATGTAAGGAGATAAAAAATATTACTTTAAAATAACCAAAAATAAGCATTAGTACAAATATTAATGGCGTTTATTTTTTAGATGTGGATTGATTATTTGTATTATTTAGATTCTTTGGACTACTGTTCTCATTTTTAGTGTTGTTCATGCAACGTTTCAGACGATGAAACCTTTGACCTTCTTCAGGTGTACCTTGTCGAACCTAGGAATCTGCATGGAATTTTGAATGGACTCCCTTATTTAATCAACAGGAGTAGGATGCTCTTATTCTGTCAGCCATGACTGGGTTGAAGTCCTAAGTAGATTAAATAAAGGTTTTTAAATAAGTTTTTTTTATACATCATATAGTAACTGCTCGTCAAGACCGAGAGGTTACTCAAGAATAACGGTTGATGGATACAGTAGTAGAAATTTGTTAAATTAATTTTTGTAGAGGACGGTTCATGTTGGACTTAAAAATAACTGTTATAATCAGCTGGGAAGCAGCTCCGTGGTATTGCGTTCTACAGATGAGCAGTTCTAGGGGGAAAAAAAACCCTTTGCCTGTGGAATTTTCGTTTAGAGTTAGTGACAGATAAAAAAAAGTAAGGGAAATTACTGCTAGTTGTTGTAGCTAGACGAGTGTTTGTCACGAATGACTTGCAGGGGGAACCTTAGATTGAAGCTCAGTCGAGCACCTGCTATAAAAATAACGACAGAGCAGAGAGAAGCTTGAAACATCTTTTCTGTGAGAAACAAGTAGCTGAGAAGAGAAAAGGACATCGGTCACCAAATTTTGAAGTTTGCTTTGTGTAAAAATATTTCATATCACATTATATATATATATATATATATATATATATATATATATATATTACCACATAGCACCCGCTTATCAAGAGACCACTGAAGGATAAAGGTTAATGGGTACGGTGATGGAAATTCAATAATTTATTTTGGAAGACGGCTTATCAAGAATCTGTTCATGTTGAACTTGAAGACGACCATGTTATAGTCAGCTGGAAAGCAGCTCTGTTGTATTGTGTTCCACAGACGAGCATTTCTAAGGGGGAGGGACTCTGATCATAGAATCTTTAGGCGCAAATAGAGAGTAAGTGAAATTGTGATAGTTGTTGTAGCTAGTCGGGTATTTGTGGTGAAAGATCACAGGAGGGAATCATAGAGTGACGCTCAGTCGAGCACCTGCCATGAAAATAATGATAGAGAAGAAAGAAACAGAGGAGGCAAAGAAAATAACTTTTAAGTGAATTTTACTGAAGTAGATTGTTATCGATATATACGCCATAATTACGTTAAATCACTGAAGTTAAGCAATGTTGTGCCTTATCAGTACTAAAATGGGTGACCATGTTCCCAGTTGTCCTGGACTTCTCTTTGCCACTGAAATCAAGCAGTGCTGACTCAGGAGAGATGTGGGTAGTGATTGCACAGCAATCTTTTTACAATAGACTCTCCACACAGGCACCCTTATCTCTTGAGACTAAACGGCGGCCTACAGAGATTGCACTCGATCTGCACTTTGTGCTTTTTGGATATGTTGTATGAATTATTATTGTTTCTTTAAGTTCCTTTAGCAGAGATTGAACTTTGGATGTCTTGTTAGAATTTACTCTAGAATATCTCTTAACCAACACCTTTATCTCTCCTAAGTAAGGAGAATCGACTTTAAAGTCTAAGTCCCATTCAATCGATCATTTCCAGGCATGTTGAAAGCCAGACTCGAGATTTTCAGTTTCATTTCTATAAGCTGCTAATTTGACGTCATTTCAAATTTCCACCAATCATTTCCGGCATGTTGTTGATATAGAGTAAGAAGAGAATCAAACCCAATATGGATCCTGGAGGAACTCCACTTCAAGCATTCATCTCGGACAAGAGACTGCCAATTATTTGAACCTTGTATGTTTGATCACCAAGAAAGGATTTTATCCATTTTATAACTGATTCACAAAGACGATAAGTTTTGCAATATTTTTTTTCATATATATAATGAGGTATGATTAAAGAAAGTTAAAAGGTTCTACTTATAGACACTGGCGATAGAAGTTGACCAATCAAATGAAGCCCAGTTCTGTTAGCAACCAATCAGAAACCAGAATTACCCTATAAAAATATTGAATCTTTCAGCATTACCGCACATGATTTTTCATGCCCAACATGAGAAAGAATTTGCTCTGTCAGCAGACTTTTACAATCCGACACTTGTACAGATCAACTTCCTAACGGAAAACCCTATTCTTTGTCTTTGTCTTGGTTTTTACAATTCAAAGCTTCTTTGATGGACAGCTGCCATTTTGTTTGGAACAAGATTTTTTTTTTAATTCAAAAGTTTCTTTACAGACTACAACATGGTCGTTTTCAAGCCCAATGTAAACAAATATCTGTCGAGTAGTCTTGTGAAATTAATCAGTTTTCAATCCTTTCATAGTCCTATCCCATCATCCAACTGAAAATCTCACTAACCCTTATCCTTGAGAAGTTTTTGGCCTTGGTAAACGGTGAACAATTAGTATAAAGAAACATTTTATCCACTTGTTATGTGTTCAGTTGAATAACTTCGAATGATTTCTGGAAAATAATTTAAAGCAATTTACATCATCATCATCAGCATCATCATCGATTTAACGTCCATTCTATATGATGGTATGTGCTAGACGGTTAAATCCAAACTAATCTATCTCTGGCTAGGTCTTTATTTATACCTGTTACTCTTAAGTTCATATTTATCATCAACTAACAGGAAGATCCGACGTTGCCCGGGATTGAATTAGGATCCACGAATGTTTCACACTTCCAATACTTTCATCGTCATCAAAATCGGTGAAATCACCCATTTTTTCAATCAAATCAATTGATTGTTTGCTCCAATCGGGGAACTATCACGTTGCACTGGGAGGAAGCTTCACATGCTTTCTCACAGTGACTTAGTCGACAATAAATTGTAGTCTACAGTGCACTGTAGAGAACCTACCGTTAATTTTATAAAATTTTATGCAATGCCTTGAATTAAAGTTTTAGTTTTAGTAGGGCAGGTTATCTCGCTATTCCATAAGAATCTTTCGCTTAGTGATACAAGCACCAAAATTGGCACAAATGAATTTCAGAAGATACATTTTAAGAAAAGAATGTTAGCCATCAGAAAATTCAAGATGGCTGCTAGTTTTCAAGATGGCTGCTGAAGCAAACCTGGCCAATTTTAATTTTGGTGCTTGTATCGCCAAGTGAAAAATTGTTTCAGCAATCTGCCTTACTATTTGCAAAAGTCAAGTATCATGGTTCAATTGTGCTCTAAACAGAAACACTTATTTCAAACGCATCTGTCTTATTAAAGAACCTAATGTTGATTTTATATGGTGGAACCTTCTCCTTGTGTGGTGATAAAGCTTCGAAAATACATTTGTGATGTTAGGTTGTATGAGGGTGTTAACTTTGGTCAAAATCAGACTGTTCCTTCTTCAATCGGATTTTTTCAATTATCGGGTGTTGATACTTTTTGGGGACATTCCGATATGAAACATATCTAAGAACACTGCCAGACACATAAAGTACATTTGTATGAAATTTCAAATAAATCAGCTCAGCCATTTCTGAGCTCATCGAGAACACACATACGCACACATACACACACTCACTCTCTCTCAGACAGAGACACACACACAATTTCTTTTATATATAAGTAAAGATCACATGGATTAAAGTAAGAGTTCAGTTCTAATTTCCCAAAAGGAAGCTACAGACGACAAAAGTCACCTAAAACGAAGGTCAAAGAAAAACATCGGGGAAATGACATAAAAAAAAGATGAAAATAAAAATAAATTATAAATTACGATCATCTTTTCTAAGAAATATTTGAATAAAGGGCGATCACGCATATTAACTTAATCGAGTCATTCCTTGTTATCTACGCCATGACACGTTATGAGAAATAGGCATTGCGACTCTGCTCCATGATTTCTTGTTTGTTTTCAATATTCTTTAAATATAATACGAATATCCTAATTTTTTTTTCTTCCAAATAAAAATGTTCATTTCACGCAATTATTTTCCACGATTATTTGTTTGTTTCATTTTGTAACTTGGAGGTTACACGCTGTCTGGTACCGTAACTTGGAGGTTACACGCTGTCTGGTACCGTCGAAAAACAAACAAAGGAAATCCGACTCTTTTTTTTTTTTTTTAAATTTTAACACAAGTCGTTTATTACCGTTACTTTCCAAACAATGCCTGCTTTTTTTACTGTTCATTTCGTCTGCCATGAGATTAACAAAACCTTGCTGTCTCGACACGAGCTTAAAAGTCTTTTGCTGCCATCCCATCATGGGGCCACACGTCCATCTCGTTTTGCATACACTTTTCTTCTCCCTGATCACGTGCTGTCCTTTTTTTCCTTTTTCTTGTCACGCAAGCCTGCACACACTTGCTAATATACATACATGCTCAAATGGCTGCTGCTGCTGCTAATACCTTGGCTAGGCACCTATCCTTCGGCTGCTGATATTTTCACACACGCTCTGTTCCAATTTCATCTTCATACAATTTTTTGATAGAAATTGCTTTTAAATATCATAAGAATATCCGTAAACTGTTTTTTTTTTTTTTTTAAATAATTATGTTTATTTAGTTCTTTTTTTTCAAATACTCCCATATATATATATATATATATATATATATATATATATATATATATATATATATATATATATATATATATATATATATATATATATATATATATATATATACACACACACACACACACACGCGGCATAATCACATTGACACACTAGTTCCTGCTGGATCACCGAAGTTAAGCAATGTTGAATCTGGTCATTACTAAATGGGTGACCATTTGGGACTTTCAGCTGCTGTATGTGCTCTCCGCTTATCTCGGCGTTGTTTCCACTGAACTCAAACAGTGCCGATTCAGGAGAGGTGTGGTTTGGGATTGCACAACCCTTGCTTCACAATTACACACGCTACTGCCCCCAAGGGGTATCCTTTGTCTTTTGAGACTGAACGGAAGCATGGGGAATCCTAGTTAAATTCTTTTAATGAATCTGAAAATCTGCACAATCTATTAAAATCCGTGAAAAACGGTAATAATATGGTACAAAGAAGCTTGCCTTTTTTCTGTTGTTCTTGGCCTTCGGGCTGAAATCAAAGTGTAGTATCTGTTCTGCAGATGCTGCACTTAAGATAATTTGTACCAGTCAATGGAGGGGAAACCCTCTATACTGGGACAATTATTATTTTTGGTAACCAGAGTGCCCCCTTTTTGCCTACTTTTAGGGGAGCTGGTTTTTACCTCACATTAAAAACGGCCTTGTGCCTAATTTGCTCAGTGGGGGAGCAAATAAATACCATCTGTTCTGCAGATGCTGTACTTAAGATAATTTGTACCAGTCAATGGAGGGGAAACCCTCTATACTGGGACAATTATTATTTTTGGTAACCAGAGTGCCCCCTTTTCGCCTACTTTTAGGGGAGCTGGTTTTTACCCCACATAAAAACGGCCTTGTGCCTAATTTGCTTTGGTGGGGAAGCAAATAAATACATTTAATAATATGGTACATTTAATATTCATTATTTCTGTGAAAATATGTCTCTAAATAAACATATTAAAAAAGAATGTAAATAAACATATTTTTTTTAAATGTAAATAAACATCTATATATCTATAAAAGTGAAATTGTTTGTGTGTCTGTCTGTGTACATTTTTCTACCAAACTACTCTGTCAATTTTTAGTCTACAGATTCGAGATTTAACATAAGGGGTATTGAGATTTGGGAAAATCTTTTTAATCGATTTTCGGCCAGAAATTTGGCATTAAAAGAGTCAAAGTTCGACAATTTGACCTTTGAAGACTCTACAAAACTCCTCTGCCAATTTTGGGTCTAAACATTTGAAATGTTACATAACGGGTATTCAGAAATGTGGCAAGCATTTAAATCGGCTTTAGAGTAAAATTTCGCTTCCAAAAGGTCAAAGTTGAAAGAGTTGACCTATCAAACTCCTCTGCCACTCTTGGGTCTAAACACTTGAAATTTTAGATGTAGGTAACTTGGAGATGGGTCAAACGTTTTATTTTGATTTGAGATCGAAATAATAAATGTTAAGGGGTCAAAATTGGGGTCATAGTGTTAAAAAAAATTCCCTCTGTGGTCTCTACCAAATTACTCAGACAATTTCTGGCTTGAAATTTTATATAAAGAGCATAGGGCAAGTTATGAACAGTACATAGGGCCCGAGCAAAGCCAGGCTGAAGTGCTAGCATTAAAAAAAAATAATAAAATAAATAAACATATTAAAAAAAAATGTAAATATATAGGCAATTTCCTAAATTAGCGTCGGTAAAAAAAAAAAAAAAGAAAAAAAAATTCAGAAAAGGTTCAAATTCAAGCAAAAATTTGAGTGATTATTTAAATTGGTACTTATGGCGGCAATTAAAAGTTAAGAAAATACAGAAAAGTCTATGATGTGCGTATGATGATGAAATATTCCAAAAATCACGTAATTTGATCAGATAGTTTATTTTTATTCAAGAAAATCAAGTTTTACGACTAATAAGCGAGTCGTAGTGTTTTCATTCGCCAATAATTAAATCCGATGAAATAAAAACAGAAGAGACAATTTAAATCGAAGGCAATAGGGGAAAACTCAGTCTTACGTTCAATGCAGTTTAGTAGTAAATTCGCTAAAAATCGTAAATTTTTATTTTCTTAATTTTAAATAAAAACTATTTGATTGATTTACGTAATTTTTGGAATATGACATCTTAGTTCTGTCACGAGTTATGTACGTCATACAGGCTTTTCTGTATTTTCTTTACTTTTAATTGCCGCCATAAGTGCCAATTTATAGAAGCACCAAAATTTGAATAAAAACTTGATTTCTATAAAAATAAATGAAAAAAAAACCGTTTAAACAGGATAGGACTGTTTAATACAACAAATAAGACATCCAAGATTGTTATCATTTTTATACATTTTTCGCCATACAAACTCGATTATGTAAGATTGGAACAGATCGTGAGAGACACCATATTGACTTTTCATCTTCCACTTTGCACATGTTTTGTGTGTGGATCGAAGGATCCATGGGGTCAACACAATGCCGCTGGTGTTCCATAGTATCGTGTGTATATACGCCGAAATTAATTATAGAAATACACATTTTTTTTAATAGAAATACACTTCTTTTTTGTTAATAGAAATACACTTAAATTTTTTTTTTTATAGAAATACACTTTGTATACATTTATTTTTGCTTGAATTTTAACCTTTTCTGAAACATTTTTAGGACATTGCCAAATAAATATATTTAGGTAAATTTTTAATTGGTTTTCAGGTATGCTGAAAAAGAATATCGCATTTAAATTTTCCGCAAATAAGTAGTCTTCCGGATATTAAGCAATGTCATTTCTTATGTTATTGCCAGTGGCCATATTGGAACGCATAAGCGTACATAGTTTCTTGGGGTTACATTTACACACAAGTGCACTCAGCAATAATATAAGAAATGACATTGCATAATATTCGGAAAACTACTTATTTGCGAAAAATTCAAGTGCGTTATTCGTTTTCAGCATACTCGGAAGCTTACTAAAAATCGTCTTTTTAAAGGAAAATGTTAAGGTATAAATAACGTAAAAATTTATCTATACTTATTTGAAAAAAAAGAAAAAAGTTTTCAAATATTTTTATTTGAAACAAGAGATCGTGGAACGTAATTATGCGGGTACGCCATATTGACTAACAGTTTTTTTTTCTATGACGTAACATGACGTAGACAAGCAATGTTCCGAGTAAGTTAATGTGCGTGATGGTGAAAAAAGAATATGACCTGATCAAAGAAAAGTATTTAATTTGAGATGATTTCTTCTTAACTCATTCTTTTAAAGAAAAATCAACTTTAGAAATAAAATAATGGACACCATTTTATTAAAAAAAAAAAAAAAAATGGGGGGGGGGTAGGAGTTTAGGTTATTAATCATAGTTATAATCCCCAGGTTTGTTTTTTGGACAGATTTTTTTTTAATGTTATTAAAAGAATAACCATTGCATGAGAGCGAATAACTAACAATATGAAATAGTAATTATTTAGTCACAATAAAAAATAACCACAAAAATGAAGGATGGTAAAAAAATCATTTTTCAATTTCATTGTTTTTAGTTTTTATCGGTTGATTCATTGTGGACGAAAGATTTAAAAGAAAAATGTTTGTATCTTTTTTTGGTTTGGTTGAATGGCAAAAGTACAATATCGTATTTTTTTTTTCTTCTGTCAAGTTTTAAGGAAAAAAAAAAAAAAAAAAAAAGAGAAAAAAAAGAAAAAAAGGAGAAAAGTTTGGATTTAAATTAGATAAAAAAAAAAAAAAAAAGGAATTACATAAAGCATTTACAACTTGCACAGCAATGGAATCAGTCGTATTAAAAGAAAAAGGCGCGCGTGTATGTGTTTGAAAAATTCTACAAAACTTTCATTTAAATATGCCAGACAATTATATTGTTTCTCTCTCTCATATACATACATGCATACACACATACATAATGCATACATACACATACATACATACATACATACATACATATGCATATACAGAACTTGAATGCCTACTGGAGAGAACTTGAATGCCTACTAATAGATCTAATCTCCTCGGTATGACCAACCTACACTGGCTTTTATAAGGAACGGTATACCTTATCCAAGTGTTGTTACCTTAAGTAACAGTTCGAAGCTGGATACTCCACCAGACTAGATGAATTCTTGTCCTAGAATCCAGTAAGAGCAAGACCACAAGAAAGATATCCTATAACATATTAGTAAACATAGCATAATGGTCAACTGGGAAGAAGAAAATTATCTTCCCAACTTTTTTACTGCCTCAGTGTTTAAGATGTAAATTAAAATATTTATGTGTCTCGCATAGAGATCAAGTGTTAGTCCCAGGAAAGGGTCCCTTTGATTTCTGAGAACTTCAAATGAAGCAAAATGAAACTGAGAGAATATATATATATATATATATATATATAAGTATTGTGGTTCAGTTGTGCTCTAAGCATACATTAAGGCTTCCTTCAGTCTTGACAGACTATGATACCCACTGTAAGGGTGCCTGCGCTTGAAATTTTTTCATGGCAGAGTTGTGCAATCTCCAACCACACTTCTCCTGAGTCGACATTGTTGAATACCAGTGGCAAGTGGAGGTTCAGGACGACTGGAAACAAACGCCGAGATAAGCAGAGAGCACATACAGTGCCTAGAATTCCCAAATGGTCACCCATCTGATACTAGCCAGGCTCAACGTTGCTTACCTTCAGTGATCTGACGAGAACTATACATACATACATATACATTGTAGTCTATATTGCACTGTAGAGAATCTACTGTTGATTTTATAACATAATTTTTATTTAATGGCTTGAATTAAAAGTTTAAAATACAAAAGTCAAGTATCGTGGTTCAGTTGTGCTCTAAACAGAAACATTAATACTGAACGCGCCCCGGGTCTTATCAAAGAACATATTGTTGATTTTATATGCTGGGCTCTTCCGTTTGTGCAGTGATAAAACTTCTCAAATGCACTTGTGATGTTAGGCTGTATAAGGTGTTAACTTTGGTTAGAATCTGTCAACTTGCCGATATATGTCTGTACGCGTTATTCGTCCATCCAAATAACGATTTTACTCGTTATAAACCATCCTTGGTGTATAACTACTATTTCTTGTTAATTTCAATATCATGTGACGACTAGTTTAGAATTTATTGGTTAGATATTTAGACACATACATACATACATCTACTTTTTTTATTTTTATATATTGATATCAATAGAACGAAGATGGAGGACGAATGATGAATAACCCTTATCCTTGAGTGGCCTCTGGGCCTTGATAATGTGGTGATGCCTTTGTAAAAAAAAAAAAAAAAAAAAAAAAAAAAAAAAAAAAAGAAGGAAGGAAGACGAAGGACGAAAAAAGGAGGAAGGTGAAAGAGAAAGAACGGGGGGGGGGAGAGAGGAAAAAGAAAAAGAAGGAAGAAAGAATAAGGAGAAGAAAGAGGAAAGAGAAAGAAGGATGGAAGAAAGAAAAAAAATTTTTTAAAGAAAAAGGACAAAGAAAAAAAGTAAATAAAAATAAGGAAGAAAAAAGACAAAATACTAATAGAAATATGCCGGCAAGTTGAAATGAACATTTTGTATTTCAATTTGCCACCATGTACACGTAATTCATCAACCTAAACAAAGATTTTACTCGTTACCATCCTTGGTGTATGATTACTATTTCCTATTAATTTCAATATTATGTGACCAGTAGTTTAAAAGTTCATCGGTTAAATATTTGCACACAGACAGACATACACACACAAGTGTAATCAGCAATAAATAACATTGCATAATATTCGGAAATCTACTGTTTTATTTATATAAATTTAATAATTTCAGCATTTTTTTTTAAGTTATAAATAAAATGAGTTGAAATGTTGCATTTCTTTATGGATGCCAAGCGCAAACTCGGATCACATGACAAAGTTGTACCCGATTTGATCTAAAAGAAATAGACCCATCTGATTCGTGTCACGATTATAAATACTAACAGAAACCGTGGAAATTCCATGGTAGTTGAAAATTTTTAAAACACATCTATACTATTAATAAAATTCTAAATGTTTATTAATTTATTTATGTGTGTGTGTATATATATATATATATATATATATATATATATATATATACCAATAAAACTTTCGAATGGATGCACTGAATTGAAAAGTTCTTTTTTCCCTGAAAGGTGTGAGCCCCTAGATTGTCCTTATCTATATATGGTTCGTAACGAACAACACCGAGTCACACAAAAAGCCCGAAATAAGGGTTTTTGGGCTGTTTTGTGCAATTGTCGAAAAAGTTACCTGCCCATGTGAACGGAATTTAGCACTGTCTGTATACAGCCGTGGTAACATCTTTCGGTATACGGACAGGACTTGTGGCACAATGGATAACGCGTCTGACTACGGATCAGAAGATTCCAGGTTCGAATCCTGGCAAGTTCGTAATAATTTTAACCATCATTTTATCCAACGTTTACTGATTAGTTTACCCTTAGTTAGGATATTTTTTGTTTTTTCAGTGATTTTGTCTTGTACATTTTGGAATTTTCCATTTCTCCGAGTTCACAGAGTAAGCGTTGATGGTAAGATGATGTTGAGTGTACTCGATTTTATGTTCGACTCAGCGTTGTGTGTGCCGACGTGGTGCAGCTGCTAGTTATAAATAAAATTAATAAAAAATAAGATAAATAACGACGAATTCAAAACAATTTTTTAGCAAATTCTTTTAAACCTTTTAAAGCTAAAAGGAATTGATTTAAAAATTTTAGATTTTTTTTCAATGAAAATTCAACACACAGCATCTTTTTTTTTTTTTACTGAATAATTTTTAATATAAATTATAAAGGAACAGATGTCAATTCACTGACACATTTTTTTTAATTTTAAAAAGAAACAATAATAAAAAAAAATTACAGTCTTCTCTCAATATAACTTTTTTTTTTAAATTATAAAATAAAATAGCCGATTTCAAACCGTCAATCGATATCCATGTTTTTTTTTGTTTGTTTTTTTGAGAGGAAATGGTTTTAATGATTTTAAACGGATAAAGAGCGACTATAGAGGGAGATAATTCGTTTCTCATTAATTAATGTTTGCGATGATGATGTTTTTTTATGACACTGGACGTACGAACAAGTAAATTAATATTTCGATTGACATTTTTTTTCTTGCAGAGTAAGGTGATTTGGTCTAACAAAGATCAATCAGTCCAATCAAAATGTTATTTTTCTATTTTTTACTTTTTTCACTAGCTGTGATAATTAGGCTTTAGTATGGTGTATTACAATACCTGATGTAGCTGTTCATTTTAACCTGAAATCATAAAAATTGGTCAGTCATCTCATCTCCATATATAATAAAATGACTGCAGAAATAACCACTTGAACCAAAGTAGCTTAGATTTACCACAACAGATGTCACATACAAATTCAATACATGTAGGCTAATAGCCACTAGCTTATATAGCTTTCGAACACCATTATAGACACATTTAGTCGTGATATTATAATACTACATAGCATCCTATGAGCAACAGCATCACAATCGTAACATCTATATAGAAAGGAGTCCCTATTTTTCTCTCTAAATAATTAGTCCTACTACTGCTACCAGTTGTCACTGGCACAAATTCTACATAACTGGCTCAAGAATACATAGACCTAACATAATCTTTCCAATTTTTTATTCATAAATAATAAAGGCTCCCTCATCAAAGTCCATCCATTCTGATTGGTTGAGCTTTGAAAATTCTCATGTTCTGGAATCCAATTCTTTCCTTTATAAACAAACGGTTACAAAAATGAAAATATGGTGTCACTACCAGGCATATTATTTCGCCCACTGCCAAGTTCATATAATGCTTAGGTCATTACAGTCACGTGTGTATGTGATACAAATCACTCTATTAGTTGCTTTTTCAGCTGTTGAACTGCTGTTCACTATTATTTGATGGGATCCACACTCTGTAAAAAGGTTACTCCCCCCTCTCTCTATCTCTTACTGCACATATTTTCCTTTGCTAATGGTTCTTATTATAGTTTGTGCATGCATGTGTTTGTGTCCATATGTTCAGTTGAGTATGCGTCTCAAATAATAACCAAAAACATTCGTTGATAATAAAATAAAAAAACTCTACTCAAGTTCCACCATTACTGATCATCAGTGTTGTCTAACTACCTGACACTCATGAATCCTTATCCTAGACTGCCTTGATAAGCGCTGACCCTCAAGTAAAAAAAACAAAAACAAAAGAAAACTTTAAAATGGTGTTATTTTCGTTTTTATTTTTTTCTAAAATTATTGATGGGTTTCCTGATTCTGAGCTGAAAATATATTAGCTGCTATATTTCATACTGAACCAATCCAAAATAAACATAAAAAAAGATCTTACAAAGTAAATGCTAAGTTAGCACAAAATAAAAATACATGAATTCAGTGTAAACAAAATATCATTCCATATGGAAGTATTCATTTCTTTCCCAGTGCAGAAAACTTAGGAATACCTCCAAATTTTCACACCTCCATGCTAAAAATATTAAAATGTAAGTGCATTATTATAAGATTATACCTTTTCAAGTGATTATGTGTGAACCCCTAAAAAACTCGGAGAGAAGAAAACAAAAATGTATGAAGGTATGCTAAAGTCTTTTTAATTCATTTATTTAAAAAAAATTACTGTTAAACATCATTTCTTTTCAAATCTTTTTAATTCATTTATTTTAATGCTGTTGGATTTTTTTCCAGTTCAGTTTTGTTCAGTATACTTTTGTTTAATTCCTCAGTCAGTATTGGCAAATATTCAAGGTATGCTAAAGTGCAAAAAAAAATGAGAACTTTATACAATTTCAAAAGTTTGGTTTTGAAATTGTATAAATGAATTTGTAAATTTTCACACCTCCATGTGAAAAATCCTTTGGCATCAATTCTTCTTTGATTCTGTTTCTATTAATTAGACTTAGGAATTCCTGCTGCGATCAATGCGATATAGTGAAAGTTATTCATCGTTTTCAGTCTGAAGTAAGACCTCACTCCCCTCCTCATGTCTGTATACTGATTGTAAAACAAAATTTCTAAATATATACTCGGTGATTTGGAATGGATATAGAAGACAATAAAATCAAAGATAACTAATAAAAATGATTGTTGGTTAGAATTATTATTTGGTGGTTTATTTGTTACATTTCTATTCCACTGACAAGACACACATGAAAGACAGTGAAACATTTGCCAACATCAAAATGTAAGTGTATTATTCAAGAACTATTCTAAAGGTATTTAAAATGGAGTAAAAATTTAATTACTAAAAAAAATTCTTTTTTCATATTTAAACTTATATTTTAATGCATCTTTACAGAAATTAAACAACTTCCCTTACGATATAGGAACTTATAAGTATCATTATTATTGTAGATTAACGCCCCCAGCTAAACAACCCCTCCAAACTAAAACGAGATTCTACCTTTTTAGGTAATTACATGTTAATATGCTGAAAAACTTGGCAGGAAGAAAAACAACAACAAAAAAATCAATTATTTAAGAGTGGAGGATCTGCTTCATGTATTTAATCTAAAATGATTTCCCATTTCTGAGGCATTTTAGAGCAGTTAACCAAAAATAGTTATTTTTTCTCTAGGAGATAAATTCTGTGCATTTATTTTTGGGGGAAGGTGTCTAAGCGATTGTGCATATATATTTTTACGACCTTGCCAGTCAGAATTAGAGCTAAAAGAAATTTTGTGAACATCCTATAAAGTTAGAAATTGATGTTCATTTTACATTAAATTTACACACAAAACTTATCTCCCAGTCTAAATTCTGAAATAATTGTTTTTTCTTTCTTTCCAGCAAATTTTTCAAGGTGTTCACACGTAATCACCTAAAACAAAATAAAAATCTCATTTTTAGCCGACGGTATTAAACTCCAAATTTGACATTCGTATTAGTATTTCTATTATTATTACCTGTATCTTTTAAAAAAAATTTTTTTCATATTAAAACAAACCAATCTATACTCCTATAATTTTTTTTTCTGTATTGATATTCATATTAAAAACGCTTTTTTCTATTTATTTACAAAGAAAATCAAACTTTGTTATATGAGGGTCGTGGAATTACATTAATCTGCAAAAGATCTAGCTAATTTGCATATTCTATTAAACATTCATTTTAATTAATTCCCTATTAGTTTTTTTCCGTTTTCTTATGGGATGATCATCTTTAACTATTATGTGTAATTATATTCATGCAGATATTCTACTTGATTTATACTTGCATAATATTTGCGTAAAAAGACTAAACACAAACCTCTTTCTATATATATTTATGCATGTGTATACACAGTGGCGTCAAAAAGAAGTCCGTACTTGTCATTTTTTCAAAAACCGCAAATTTAAGCTAAATTGAATGTAACTGTTTAAACAACCTATACCTCATTCAAACAACCTCATTTGCTGTTCATTTGACTTAAATTGAAGTATCCTAGTGTTCACATCGATTTAAAAAATTAACTTCAAATCGAGAAGGCAAAAAGAAACTCCGCAGCAACAAATGAGCTTAAACCAGCTTAAAATATCCATCTTTTAGGCAGCAAAGCATCTCTAATTGTAATTGTTGTTGTTTCAGGTTATTTTCTCTTAGTGATCGTTGGGAGCTCAACAATCTCCACTTTTCTGGTTTATCCAATTGAGAAATCGGCCACAGATTGAAATGTGAAACTTAATATATAGGATATTCAAACCCATGCGAAACATGATATTTGGGTTTTAGCCAGGAAAAATTGATGCAAAAATATGAAATTAAAAAAAAAAAAATGGAATTTGCCAGGTGAAGGTCGAATGACGACATTATGGATATGCATGCATAATGTAATAGCTATTGGTTCATGCTTTAATTTTAGCCTTGCAGCAAACATGTCTTCATAGCTCAGGCATTAACGTCAAAAGAAAAAGTAAATCATAAGCTAAACGTCTTAGTTTCGATTCTTGGTGGTGGCACACAAGTCATTTTTTTGTTTTTAACCTTTTAAATCATTAATATATATTGGGTCCAATATAATAATAATTGTGAAAATTGTATTAATCAAAATATTATATTTAAGCATATTTTATGACCAGGCAATGCCGGGCAGCCTGCTAGTCTACTACATAACCGCTATATTGACAATAGCAGTAACCAAATCTTTATAATTAGAGTAAAAACATGAACATTCTTTGATAGCGGGAATATACAGAATAGTTAACACTGCATCCTGCCCCGTTCTTCTCATGTTAAGAATGGTTTTGTAAATAGTAAATATGTTATTCAGAAACTCATTCTTTACATAGGCTTTGTTAACTATTCTGTTCCTACACCGTATTATTTGGCATACCAATCGTCAACTATTTTCGATTGTTTGTGAAAACATTCAAATAACATATTGTCAACAAATGAGAAACTAATACAAGTCGACTTTGTTTTAAAAGAGAAATAAATCTTTAGTTGTTTCGACAAGGAAAACATTTGAGAAAAAATATTTAGAAAGATCTACCCGTGTAATATACGCACGCCGATTGTATATTTTTTTTTATGTTTGCAAAAACATATGCAGATATTACTCATAGGTTTTACAGTAATCTATATAAATAAAATAGATATACGTATGTGTGTGTGTCTGTATGAAAATATTTAACCGATAAACTACTGGTCACATTACACTGAAATTAACAAGAAAATAGTAATAATATACCAAGGATGGTTTAAGAGTAAAATCTTTGTTTGGATGCATGAATAAATATGTCGGCAAGTTGAAATTCAAAATATTTATTTCAACTTGCTGACATATTTCTATTAGTTTTGCACATGTGTAAATTCATTCAAAGAAATGGTTTAATTTTATATCTTTCTTATCCATTTGTCGATAGCTGAAACGGTTGGGAATGCAGCTGGAATGATAAATGTTTTGCTTTTGATTCTAGCTGATGGCACCCAAGTCATTTTATTTTTGACTTTTGAAATCAGTATTATACATATTATACATATTATTTATAATATACAATAGAGAACATACTCTGCAATGATAAATACAAAATCTGCATGAATTAAAATATATTTAAGCGTATTTTACAACCGGGCAAGGATGAGTGCCCCTTGCTAGTTCAAAAATAAAGCAACAAATCTCTAATGAAAACTTCATAAATTTAAAAAGAATCAGAATCGGTAATTGTATTGGAATCGGGGAAAATTTAGGAATCATCCCATCAATAATACACACACACACACATTATATATATATATATATATATATATATATATATATATATATATATATATATATATATATAGGGTTGTGAAAATGTACGCTTTTGCATATAATTTTTATAATATAATCTTTTTCAATCAGAAGCTCAATGTTTATTAACACATAAAAACAGAGCATATGTAAACAAGACAGGGTAATGCTCACAATGGATAGAAATTACAAAATTCACACAACTGGAAATGGATTCGATGTGAGTCATTTTTTTATAATTTTTTTTTTATTTCATCTGTTACATTGCTATGCATCATTTTCTTTTGAGAATTTTCTATTTTTTTTTTCTGATGAGTCCATGGAGGAAATATCCAGTACACATATCGGTTGTTCCCCCGATAAACGAGACAGATCGGTAAATGTATCAAAATTTTTGTTTAAAAAAAAAAAAAAAAATGATTGGTAAGTTGGATAAAATATTGAACTTTGGAATCTAGCAAAATTGTTATATATATATATATATATATATATATATATATATATATATAAGTAGAAAACGTCAAAATATTGTAGAATTGAATTTACAATATTTTATTCAAAACAAGGAATACAAAAAAAAGGTGAAAGATTCCTTATTCCATGGAGTTTCAAAGATAGGCTCTTCTCCTCAGAGTAAAAAAAAAGCTTTAGCAAAAGTTAAGTATAGATAAATATCTATTTTTGCTGGTGAGCTCAATTTTTGAAAACGGTCGAGTAAAAAGTTCTTTTTTTTTTTTTTTTTTGAAAGAAAATAAAAGTTTATAGGAAAAAATTAAAAAGAATACTCAACAATATCCAATAATATTTCTATATTTATATTTCTACACTTCCAAATTTGAAAAGTAGTTTTTTTTATTAATCTTTTCTTTACTTGCGAATTTTGCTCCTATTACTTATATATATATATATATATATATATATATATATATATATATATATATATATATATATATATATATTCAAACAAATATTATTAAATGCAACGGAGACACTTTGCTTTATGATTCTTTTTTTTATTTTCCGTATAATCTTTTTTATATCAAAATCCATAATTGTTGCTGTCACGAGCGTTTTCGATTCATCCACGAATCATCTTCAGGTGTTGAAGTAAAAGTGCGAAGGAGCGAAAATGAGAATTAAAAGTGAAAACTAAAATATACAGTAAACGGCGTTAGGTGATGATAAGTTACAATATTAGCATATCCAATGTCGCAACCTTGTAAATTTGTTTATATTAATAAAATATATATTGCTTTTCTTTTATTGAGCACTCTTAATAACCTCGTTAAATTCATTAGTTATCACTCTTGAATACCTTTAACCTGGTGTGTGTGTGTGTGTATATATATATATATATATATATATATATATATATATGTATATATATATATATATGCGCTTACACATAGAGTTATTTTACATTTTAATGCATTTAATAATTGATTAATTTTAATGACCCTTATCCCCGAGTGGCCATTGGGCCTTGATAAGCGGTGAATTCCATGTAAAAAAAAATAAATAAATAAAATAAAAATATCCGTCATAAAAAAACAATTAAACTTATAATTTATAAAAATTCTATTTTTCAGTAAATGAGAACTTTTAACACACCAAAGAAAAAAGGTACGTAAAACAGTGATAAAAATAAAACGCATCTTATATATATATATATATATATATATATATATATATATATATACATATTAAATTAAATATACATATTAAATTAAAAAGTTTGTGACCTCAGTTGGACTTTATAAAAAGTTGGGCATAATGACAGAAATGATTCTTTCCTGATTTTTCTTCTAATTTCCACGTCCAAGTATCTATTATTCAATTATATACAAATTACCAAACATTGTATCAGTTTGTTTGTTTGTTTTTTAAGAGGAAACATTAATTTCTAAATGTTATCCATTTTTTTTTTTTTTTTACTGATTGTATCAATCAATAGAGAATATATGCTCCATCAAATTTTGAGAAATGTTATTTGTAATTGAAAGATTTTTTAATCTGTGTTATAAAAAGGGGATTAATGTAGGGGGGATATTTAAAATGGTATTGTGAATATTTTATGTTTATTTAAATTTAAAACATATTTTTAACATTTGAAAATACAAAGTTAGCACAGCGCAAAGGAAATAATAATCTAAAAAAGAAAAACAAGAATTCTTATATAACTTGTATACACACATAAACTCAGTGGAGACCAAAAACAAAACAAAAAAAAATGAATAAAACAACAACAACAATCATTCCATATGAAATTACCAAATTGGAGAAATAAATTAAACAGGATATCCATTTAATAATTGCAATTTGATTGTCGCTATTACAATTCTCTAGACCATACATGACGTTGAAACTTCACTACAACTTTGGCAGCAACTAAATCTAACTTTAAATTTCTTTCATTCTGTGATTAAGTAAGCTAAACAGTAAACTATTTACTTTTCATATTGGGGTTCTAGCTGACCCTAAGCTTAATTTTTTTTTTTTTTTATTTATATATAAATCGACTTTGTTCTCCTCTATCTTCTCCACACATTATAAAAGATTCAATTTTTTTTTTTAAACCATATTCAAAATCAAGAGTACACACAATTGTCAATTACAGATATTTCCAAACGATGTCTATTTTCATTTACATAAAATAACACAAAATTAATTTATAACAGTGTCTTTCATCAGAACAGGATTCTGAAACAGTTTTATTTGTATGAAAAAAAAAAAAAAAAAAAAAATCAATAATGATTCCTGAGAAAATGCATTTTCAAAGCTAAACACAAATTTCAAATGTAAATTCAATGTTAACTATTTTGGTGAAATATAAAATTATATACACATCATAGTGCATATCATATCATATAATCTAGTGAAAATATATACATATATATATATATATATATATATATATATATATAGTAATGTTATATATTGGAACTCTAGCGAGTAAGTAGAGATTATGTTAACTGGTATGAATTTTGGCAAAGGATACATTAAATACATGTCAGATAACCTGGCAGCAAATGTAAATAGCGTGATTGAGGCAAGAGGGGCCAAAGGTCAGATCTCTAGACAAAACACGCTAGAAGCAGGTGTCGATGATATTAGATAGAATCACATATTCAGAAAAGGTCAGTTTCGAGACAGTTTGAGTCATGGTAGCAGATAAAACAGATGTGCCCAACATAGGAATCTAAGGGATATTTCCTTAAGAATCTGTCCGTCCCTTGCCCATTTTTAAGGCTAAGTAAGAGAATTAAGTAAGGAATCACTTCTAGTTTCTCTCCTTGTGAACGACCTTTCTCTTCCCAATAAAACCTTTGAAACTACCAACAAATCTCCATTATGTTTCTAGGGATGAGTTTTAATTGCCAGAGATAAACAGCCAATCAACAGCCACTAGACGATGCAACCATACAGGGAATGGCACACATGAAAAAGCAACGATGAAAGAAGAGACCAGAGTGTAGATGTAAAAAAGACTTTTGATTTATTTTTTGATCTCTCACTGGCAAAAAAAAAACCCCACAAGTTTGTGTGAACAGACAATGTGATTCATATTGTTTAACGTCTTGTTTACGAAAATGTCACCAGAAAATAAGAAAGCTCAATAATGAATATCAAAAACATAACTGTAGCTTTCATATCATTTTTTTTGACCGATGACCATCTTTGTGATCGCACTACAATCAAGCAACAGAAGACGAGTACTAGATGTAAATCAGTTAAGTATTGCGTGTGCGTGTGCGTGTGATACATAGCATAGAAAAAGGAACCCCAATCTCTAGCTGTCTTGTTGCGTCGGTCCCCAGCAATTTTCTTCTCCATCTGATCTATCCTTGCCCAGCTTTGATTCTCATTTTTTATGGGGAACCTCCAAGCCACTAACTGTCCTAAACTGGCAATTCCCTAATTATTGCAAACACAAGACTGTAAACTGTCGCAAAACTCATTACCACTTATAAAACTGCTGATAAAATAACTCTGAATACATTGACCTCTATCGTCCGGTCCTTTTTGTCTCAAATCGCTGTCACAACTTGATTAACAATCCTATTTCATCTTATCTTTGTGTACCTTGAACAACTTCCTTGCCATTGACTTTCTACTAAACTCACTTCCTATAACCTTTGTTTTGCAGATCAACTTTTTTTTTTTTCTTTTTGTTATAGTTTTATTTTATCTTCCTTAAATTTGGAGGGGAGGTGGCGTCGATAATATCACAGTTTAAAATCTACATGAAAATCTCATTTTTTTTAGATACATTTTAATTATCTGACGATAGTTGTAACTTGAAACTGTAGCAATGATTTTACTGGGCATTATTGAATTTTCTTATTTTACTATCATTTGGCCCTGTAACTTTTCATGTTGAGCATTTTTTGGTATTCTACAATCTAGGATTTAGTCGAGTTTAAAATGTTAACAGAGATATGTTTTTGGCTTCTTCATCTAAAATATGCAGAAGTTGTTGTATTATGCTTTAGTGGGAGGGGGAGGATTCTGGATTAATACCTTTTTCCACCGGTATCAGTATATAAAAGAACCGTATAAATGAAATAAAATTTGACAGTGGCATAGCAGAGTTCATAGACTTTTCACCTTAGATCAGTGGTTCCCAACCTTTTTTTTTACATGACGTCACATTATTGAGTTTAAAAAAAAAAAAAAATTTTCTGCAGCACAAAAATCACAAAAAATAATTTTTTACTCATAGAAGCCTTTTTACAATAAAAAAAATAATAAAAAACAAAAAAAAAATTATATAAGGAGAAATTTTTATTCACATAAATCAACATATCCTGTATAAAATATCTGCTATCAAAATCGTGCCTGGATTATTCAGCTCCGATACCGATTTCCGATACTTTGAAAAACTCCAGATATTCTGATTAATCGTCCCATCACTAACATAAACCATAAAAAAAACTTACCAATTATTATGCGTGAAATTTAGTGATTTTGAATCAAGCGGTGTTATCATAATTAAGAAATTAAATGTCTTTATTAAACAAAATGAAATAGCTTCTAGTTATCTTTTCGCGACATACCAATGATCATTCCGCAGAACCACGACACAGTGGTTGGGAACCAATGATGTATAGGTCTGGTCATAGTTGCACTATGCGGGTTACAAGTTAGCGTTATTTCAGACTAGACTAGTTGACATACTACAACTTGAGAGTCAAGTGAACCCTACTATTTCACCCATAGCTGGAGAGAGAAAACAGATTGGTTAATGCTTTTTCTCAAGCATATTCGTTAAAATGATCCAGTAGCCCTGACAGAGCTAGTCATGTCAATATTAAGAAATTAAATGTCCTTTTTTAAAACAAAATGAAATTAAATGACTTCTAGCTATATTATTTCTTTGCGGCACATCAGTAATCACAAATGTGCTGCGGCACAGAGGTTGGGAACTAATGCATTAGATCAACCATACCTCATCCTCCCTGGATTTTTTTTTCTTTTCATGGAGTCAGCCATGAAGTCACTCTACAAGAAATGTGAGCTGCAGTCGTACAGATCTGAAGCTGTGTATATGACATCTTGTAGAAGTTAGACAGAAGCCCCCCCCCCTCTTTTTTTGGGGGGTGGTGGTGAGAGGAGGGTAATAAAAAAAATTTAAATATTTTAAACTTGAAGGGATTTTTTTCTCTCCCCAGGCAAGAAATGTGACACAAGAGTTGGAAAGTGATATTGAAAAGTCAGTGCCCTTGAGGAGGAGCATTCTGACTCTGGATAATCCTGTTAGCATTCCCTGGGAGAAACGTCTTGGGCGATTAACAATAAATTAACCCCTTCTCAAAGAGAAGGCACAGCCTGGCAGGGTGAACCTCCTAGAACTTCACAGGACCAGCTTCATACCGCGATCATCAGGGAAAAGGTCATTACAAGAATGGTCTAGACTCTATTGATTTTGGTGCCAAGGTTTTAAAAAGTTATCGGAAGATATATGTGTAAACTTTATTTTTATTTGATTTTAATAACTTTGATGGACAAGAATCCAACTCGACACAAAGATTTAAGATTGTGATTTACAAAACATACTGAAAATTTTTGTTGAAGCCCTTGCCAAACACTCAATTAGTATTGACATGAAATAAAACAACTTTTTTTTCATTTTTTTTCTTTTGACTTAAGTTTAAGATAATCAACCCCATGAGCAAAGTTCCTTTCCTAGAACTACCGTCGTTGATTCACTTACTGATTTGAAAATTATTACATTCATTTTTAAAACGTTGAACACAATACTACAGACTGTGTGACATAACCGTTTTCAAGTCTAATGTAAACAAGTTCCTGTTGAGCTGCCCTCTTAATTAAACAAACATTGTCTAAGTTCCACCATTACTAACTAACACCAGTCATCTGACACTCATAAAATCTTATACACGTGTGGCTTTTGGGCCTTAATAAGCAGTACCTCCCACCCCTCACTTGAAAGAAAAAAAATCCTCCCTCACCCTTGTCGGTAATTGTGGGACTTGGGTAGTGTTTGTTTATTTAAGAGGACGGCTTAACAGGAACTTGTTTACATTATACTTTAAAACAGCCATGCTACATAGTCAGCTGGGAAGCAGCTCTGCAGTGTTGTGTTCCGTGTTTTAAAAATGAATATAATAATTTTCAAATCAGTAAGTGAATCAAATTCATTTCTTTTCTTGTTTTTGAGAAAGTTTTCTCAACTTTATTTTTGAGGAGGTAGGGGTGGGGTGGAGTGGGGGCGGAGGGTGTAAAAATCTTTTAAATTTGCTTAACTGATTTTGCATTTATATGCTTTAGTATCGTCTACCTTTTTTACATTTTTTTTTTTTTTTTTTGGCGCTTCAGATTGTAAAATCTTTCAACCATTTTCGGTTTGGCTAATCACACATATTAACTTATTGGAGCCATTGCTTGGTGACACTTCATACAAAATAGATGGTGTAAGCCAATTGGTGACCCTGGCCAAATTATGTTCCATTATTTCTTGTTTCTTTTCATTTTCACACAATTTTTTTTGATAAAAATATTGCTTTTAAATATAAGTACTAAGAATATTTGAAAACTGTTTTTTTTTTTTCAAATAATTATGTATTTTTATGATTTTATTTTATTTTTTCAAATATTTAAAAAAAAAATAGATATGTTTATTTACATTTTTTTCAATTATTTCCGTGAAAATGAACACAATTAAAAAATCTAAATAAACATATTTATTTGAAAAAAAAAAGTTTAAATATAATAAATAAGAATATTCATAAAG
This sequence comes from Euprymna scolopes, assembly GCF_053919585.1. Lineage (NCBI taxonomy): Eukaryota > Metazoa > Mollusca > Cephalopoda > Sepiida > Sepiolidae > Euprymna > Euprymna scolopes. The sequence continues at coordinate 12,211,777 of NC_136501.1, forward strand.
ATAATATTGAAATGAAACAAACAAGTTAATATGCATGATCACCATATAGAAATACTGTTTTTGCCTTTTTTTTTTTTCGGATAAGTTGAGATAGTGATCTATGGAGCCTTGGGTGACTTAATCTGGAATGAATAAAAAAAAAAAAAAAGATTTTATCATTTTTTTAAATGCTTTTTTTTTTTACAACACATTTCAGGTGAAAACATTATTACATACTTATGTTATACAGAAATTAGTATAAATTTCAATATTTACGAAAAATGATTCAATAGAAAAAGAATTACAAGCAAAAATAGAATTTGTCGATTTATAGAGTTTTATATATGTTTTTAATGTGAAAGAGTTGTACAATCAATTCAGAATTATAAACTGACTTATCTCCCTTGATTTAAATTGACTTAAGTTAAGGGTTCGCCATTTTTAAATGGGATGTAACTGTGGGTGATTTTTTTTTTTTCGGTTAAATCACATCTCTTATATGTTTTACTGGATTATTTTCCGTAAATTTTGGAAATTATACTATTTTCGACATGAAATGTAAATACGTAATAATGTTTTCACCTGAAATGCTATGGTTTAAAAGGTCATCAACCTATACAAGCATCTTATTTTTTATTTCCTATTAATGAAATGAAAGCAACACTTAACTGTTTTATGATAAATAATCTCACCCATATCACAGTAACTGCAAAAAAAACAAACAAAAAAAAAACAAACAAAAAAAAATTAAATCGACACAAACATGCAGAAGAGACAATTATTTATAGCAAAGAAAAACCCATTCACTCCAGGATGGAAAGACATTTTTGTTTTCTTTAAATTAAATCGAAATTTTTCAATAGAGAACTCTTTTTTTTTTCTTTTAAAATATATTTGTTCTTTTAAAAAGCTATTTAGTTAAAAGGAATCATAAAAAGAAGGCACTGTTGATGGATGGAAACTGCTAGTTTGGTGGGGGAGGGATAGAAATCCACGCAATTTGCTGTTAAGAGAAAAAGTCTGCAATATTACTTGTATTGATTGGACTATTGTTCTCATCTTGAGTGTTATTTGTGCAACGTTTCGATCGGATTGTCCTTTGGCCATCTTCAGGTATGCTGGTTGTTGTTTGGAAAAGAAAAGAGAAAAGTTACTAGCTCTGTAGGTATTTTTGTATTCTGTGAGTTATTCTCTATTTTATGGTTATTTTAGTTTCGAATTTGTGACAAGTTGGTTGACAAAGGAGAGGCAACTCTAATAATAATCAATAGGGGATTATTTGAAACTAAAACCATATAATAGAGACTAACTCACAGAACACGGAAATATCTACGGAGGCAGTAACTTTTCTCTTTTCTTTTTCAAACAACAACCAACATGTCTGAAAATGGTTGAAGGACAATCCGACTGAGGCGTTGCACAAATAACACTCAAAATGAGAATAATAGTCTGATCAATACAAGTAATATAAACACTCAGCCCTCATCTCAAAAATTCAAAACTATAAAGTCTGCAATGTTTGGAAAGTACGGCATTTAATTTTTGGACACTTATGCATGACAAGGACAGTGCCATTTTTTTTTTTTTTTTTTTTTGGTGCGTTTCATTAAACTGTGGCCAGGTGGCGCTTCTTGATCAAAGAGCAAGGAACGCTAACTCATACTTTTTGGGAAATTCCTCAGAAACTTTCTCCTATATCCCTTGTAACTTTTCAACCTAATTCAACAGTGACAATAAGTCAACCAGTTTCATTCGTTTCATTTCATTCAAATGATTTAATAATTTAAAAATTAAAAATATATTTTGTTACTGTGACAATTTTACTTAAATTCAAAAAATGTTTTATTAAAAAAATATTTTATTACGGTGACTTTCCATTAAATCGTTCAGGAAAAAAATATCCATCGTTACTTTAATTCAAAAAATGTTTTTTTTGGGGAGGAGGGGTGCGGGGAAAAAAATCCAATGTTGCTTGATTCAAAAAATATTTTATTAAAATTATATTTTCTTAAAGTGAATTTTCAATAAATGTTTTTATAATTATGTCTTGATACATTTTTATCCAATAAATGTTTTGGTTTTCAAATATTTTTGTGTTCGGAAAAAAATAATCTTGTTATTTATTTGCCGTGTTATTTGACGAAGAATAAATTGGAGTTATCAACCCTGCTCCCTAACAATGGCACCGACGTTGTCATGTATAAGTACCTAAGTTTTTTTTTTTTAGATCCTTAATCAAAAATAAATATTTGAATCTATTGTACGACAAGTCACATCTAGATTAGAAATAGAATGCGATATAAGAAAAAAGTATAAGCATTGTGGATTTATTGGCAAACATGGAAGGCTTTTCAGTGCTTGTGTAAAATAGTGGATTTTGTAAACAAATGTATTTCAGGTGAAAACATTACATATTATGTCGGAATTTGTATAGGTTCCAAAAATTTAAGAAAAATGATCCAGCAAAAAAATAAAAAAAAATAATTACAAGTAAAATAAAATTTACTGAGTTTATCGATTTATAGAGTTTTATCGTATGTTTTCACATAGAAAGGTTATCAATATCCAAGGGAGGTAACTGCAATCTATCAATTTGACAATCCGCCATTTAAAAATACAAAATATTGGACCGTTATTGTGGATGATTTTTTTTTGTAAAAACTGGATCTAACACATCTTCTACTGAATAATTTTTCGTAATTTTTGGAATTTATACTAATTTCGACATGACATGTTAATACATAATAATGTTTTCACCTGATATGTGTTGGTTTAAAACATCACTATTCTATACAAACACCAACTTTTCTTATGAAGAGAGTTAGAAATATTCTAAAGTTCAAACAAGACCAAAACATCCCCAGTAAGCTGCTGATTAAAATATATCTCATCCGTTTTGATAGCTGATCAACCATTGAAATACCTGGACATACAACATAGTTTTTTTATAATGGAAATTTATTTCCGGCAACACAATATGGTATGCATTGTTGCTTTTCTGGTTGATGGTTCGTGTGTATAATATTATTAAAAAAACATGACTTATTTAGTCCATATGGCCGTATATAACTACCCCCCCCATCTCATTTTTCACTTTGTGGTATACTTTGCTTATGTCCATCTCCGTGAGCTAAATAAAATCGTTTGATGTGCAAACAATAGCACTAACCAAAAAGCAGTTTAATACATAAGAACACACGCACACATGAGCATGTGTGTGTGTGTAAAATGTGTAGTATATGGAATAGGAGCTTTAAAGATATGTGTTATTTTTACTGTCTGTTTTCATGCTTACCCACTATTCAATATACTAAGCATTTCATTTTATCTAAAGTTATACATATATATATATATGTATATGAGAATAATGGAAATAGTATTCCAACAAGATAGAGAGATAAATAAGGAACAAACCAAGTTTTGGCGTTTCATATTTTGCCATTTTTTAAAAGAAAACTAAGAATATGTTTAATCAGACGTAGGTGTTATTGAATGCAATAAAAAACAAAATTTATAATTTAAAAAAAAATGTGAATACATATGAAATAAATATTGTTCGTTTCAATATGGTTCCTACCATATATTTTTATTATAAATGTCACATTTTATTGGATTTAAAAACACCCACTGATGAGGCCAATTCAGCATATTCTTGGTTTTCTAATAAAAAAAGACAAAATATGATTTACTATGTATGAAACAGCTGCATGAGTATTCTCTTACTACTATATATATATATATATATATATATATATAATTTTGGAATATATATAATAATTAAGCTACAAGCCTGACAGATCTTTTCAAAACTTACTATCTAGATCTACTCACATATTGAGCACTATTGAAGTAAATACTGAAAATAGATACATAGAATTTTATGTCGATACATGAAATAATAATAATAATATTATAAGAAAATAGTATAAGGAATAGATGAAGACCAATTATAAGACAAACAATCACAGCAAACAAATTATGTTGGAAGCCAATGGTCACACATTTATCAGTTCACATGACCTGTAATTCATCCCTTTCTTTGTTCGGTTTTGGAGGGAACAGAGTTATCTTTTCTTCATAGTTTTCATCTGGATGCGTTCAGATATGTCTGCTTATATTTTTGTTTATACTAGTTTATTCATTAATTAATATCATAATTTTAATTATCATTATTATATATATATGTATCTGTATAGTAGTTTATTGATTTAATTATTATTATAATTTTATTTATTATTGTTTATATATATATATATATATATATATATATATAAGAAAATGGGATAAGGAATATATAAAGACCAAATAGAAGACACAAGAAACACAACAATGTCAGAAGAATCGGTATTTCATCTTTTAGTTTATCTGAGGCTTATTACTGACTGAAGATATATGAAAAGAAAAATATAGAAAGGAGAGTAGAAAAAATGTAGGTGTTGGGCTTCTTATTTTTTTTGTTTATATATCCTGTCAGAATTCACATCCACACAATTCTGTATAACACATACTTGTGCATATTGTCTGTCCCAATAATAATTTCAGCAGAAACTGTAAGTCCACCAAAAAGTTATTTTCGTTTTCTGAATCCATCTGTTATATAAATTTTTAAAACAATTTACAACACTTAGATATTGTTATCTTAAAAATATTTTAATTATATATATATATATATATATATATATATATATATATATATAGATTATATAAAGAATATAGTTATTCTTTATTAAAAAAAAAATTAATAAAATTAGCTGAAATATATTTCCATTGAAAAAAAAAAAAAAATAATAATAATAAATTTGGCATATTTTCTGATATTTGGCAAAGCTTTATATTTAGTTTTTATTATTTTAGACCCGGTCATAAACATCATTTTATTTTTTTTCTTTCTTTTTTTTTTTTTAATTTGATTTTGTGAATTGGGTTTTTTGGGTGGAAAATAAGACATCTTGTTTTTGAAGAATTATCGCTAATAAAAAATTGAAAACTGCAAAGGTAAGTTGAATTCTGGGACAATTAAACATCCTACAGATGATTTGTTAAAATTATTGCTTTGATGGGAATAATTACGAATGGAACATGGTGAAATAAAGATGTGGCGTTGTTGCTGAAAGTACATAATGGAAACCGGGAAGACGAATGAATGCTAGTTGCAAATATAGATTTCAATAATTTAGTTAAGTTTATTATCAGTAGTGTTGGGACGATTAATGAAAATCAGAACTTTTGGGGGAAATCAGAATCAGAAACATTTATGCCTATTTTCCAAGGCCAAATACGATTCTTTTAATTATTTTTGTTTAAAATTTAAATGTAAAACTAAAATCTATGACCCCCCCAAGTGTATTTTTACGTTTGTGAAAATATATGCATATTTAGAACACTGTTATTTAGAATTTTGTTACCTTAAAAATATTATTTTAATTATTTTTATTATTATATAATACATAGATTTTTATATTAATTCAAAACTTAAAAGAACAAAACAACTCTATAGCTCAGTATTTAAAGATTTAAAAAGAATCAGAATCGGTTATAGTATTGGAATCGGGAAAACTATTGAAATCGTTCCATCACTAATTATTAATAATACTAGTCAAGAGTAACACTTGTGGAAATTGGTTCTATTGTGTATAATTAATCAGCAGATACTTGGAAGAGTTTTAATAAATAAATGAATTTACTAAAAAAAAAAAAGAAGAAAAAAAGAAAAGCAAGATTAATCTACAATCCGTTGATGTAAATGTAACAAAGAATCAGTAAAAATAAAAAAAAAAAAAAAAAATTCTAAAGATCTGAAATTTAAAAAAAATAAAAAAGTTTCTTTGGAATAAAAATTCATGAAAAAAGTGACTAAAAAAAAAGAGGAAGAAGACAAAGATAGAAGTTACATTTGAAATTTAGGGAACACTCAGACAAACAAAATACATAAAAATAATTTTTTTGACAAATATGATTGAAAACCATTTTGACAAGAATACAACTTTATTTTGGCAATTGAAAGACAGGGGAAGCTGCTAAATATAAATCACTTTTAAGAGTTCTTGTTCAGAATCCTCGCATATCAAAAAACAAAAAGTTTTAAAAATTTGTATGATATACGTACCCACGACATAATTAAAATATCATATTCCAAAAATCATATAAATTAATCAAGTGTTTTTCTTAACTAAGAAAATCAAATTTTATGAGTAACGAAGAAGGGACTGTCTCGCATTGCACTTTTGAAGAAACAAAGGAAGATAATTCAACAATAATTTCAAGTTGCGAAATCAGTCTTGTAATGCCTGCGATTTACCATTAATCATTTAAAATGATTTTCTTCATAAAAAAAATAAAACCAATCGATAATTTTACATGACTTTTGAAATATGATCTTTTCGTTATGTCATTAGATTTTTCTACACTTTCTGTTTTTTGAATACGGGGGAATTCTGGACAACCACCCTTTTAAGTAATTGGTTTTGTTGTGTACATTTGATATTAACATTTTTATGGACATGGCAGAGGTTTTGCATCTTGTTTATATTATAGCTGTTGCAACAATGTTCATCTCCTAGTTGGGTTGAGTCGGCTTTTTTTTTGGTTTGCACCACATCTCAATTCACATTGACACAGGTTGGTTCTTGTTAGATCACCAAAGTTAAGTAACATTAAGCCTAGTCAGTACTAAAATGGGTGACTATTTAGGAATTCCAGGTACTGTATGTGCTCTCTGCTTATCTCGGCATTGTTTCTAGTCATTTAGTACTTGCCCTTAGACTCAAGCAATATCGATTCAGGAGAGATGTGGTTAGGGATTGCGCAACCCTTGCCTTACAGTTACATACGTAGCTACCCTTACAGGGATACCCATTGTCTCTTGAGACTTTACGGAGGCATCACATCTCAAAAGATGGCGATCTGTGCATGGCAGTGCTGAGCATGGTCGCAAAAGATACGTAACCTATCATGATTTATTTAATTTCCTTTACAGGAAGTTAGACAAGATCAAGTGTGGTGTTTGATGAACATGTTTTTGTGGAAAGAACTGGATTCGAACTTGGCACACCCAAGTTTTTAGTCTGGGTCGTTAACCACTTTGCCACCACCTTCACAATCATGATTTACTGTTGAAGGCTGACCACTTGTGAGTACAGACCTCCTCAATAGTTGTTGCTCAGTCTTTGCTGACCATCGATCCACTTGGATCACCCAGGCCGAGAGAATTCTCAAGGTGATTTTTAATATTTACTTATAATTTAATATTTAATAGTTACTTATAGTTCTTTTGATTAGGACATCTCATTCAAGATTTATGTCTATAATCCTGGTTCTAATTTTAATTAAAATCAATTACCCGATTTTCGCTTAAAAAAAAAAAACGTCTAAAAGTTTAAGTTTAAGAGATTTTAAGAAGAAATTGTCATCCAGGAAATCTTGCTTAATAAATATGAATAAAATTTAACGCAAGTCTGAAAAACTGAATTTCAAATGGTTTGGCCTGTATTATGTCCCCTGAAAACCGTTTAAATACTCAAATGGAACTAAAGTTTGTAAAATATTTATTGATGGCTAATATGTATTGTGAAAATTTCGTCGAAGGCATTTGAATTTTCACAAAGTTTTGCATAAAACTAAAAAGAGAATTTGAATACCTACTGGAAAGAACTTTAAGGTCTCGGGTATCTAATGTCACTCTGTACAGGGGTTTGTCAGGACAACATGGCATGAGGACATTTTTTCATACAAGTAAACCCTGACTAAATATTCAAAATCACATGGTATTTACAGCCCAAATAAGATCTTCTTGCTATGTCTAACCCATACTGACTTTTACAAAAAATGGTGCACCTTCTTCAAGTGATGTTATCACAAGTAATAGCACAAAGTTGGATACTCCACCAAACAAAGGGAATTCTTGTCCTGAAATGCAACAAAACCAAAAGAGCACAAGAAAGATATTCTATAACATATTTAATTGGTCAACTGAGAAGAGGAAAATTGTATTTCCACCTTCGTTACTAACTCAGTGTCGGAGATGTAAAGGAGAACCTTGGTGGAACATTCGAATATCTACGTGTCTCGTGTAGAGATCAAATTTTAGCTCCAGGACGGAGTCCCTTGATTTCTGAGAATTTCAACTGAAATAAAATGAAACAAGTAAATATATCCCACATTACCTAACATTATGCCTTGCAGCAGTGTTCTGAAATTCATAATAATTGGTTCACTAATTTAGGAGTTTATCATATATAATGATATATATATATATATATATATATATATATATATATATATACAATGAAATATATAACTTTATATAGATGCACCTTCTAAATGTTAAAATTTATAAAAATTGTACTCATCTTATTCACCATATTGCTTAAAATATATATTCCAACATTTATAATGGTCCATTCATTAGTTTTAAGAGATTATCTTGTAGATAGCAATAATAATAATAATAATAATAATAATCTATTATATAATCTCTACTGTCTGTTTCAATGCATGCATATATGTATGTCTGCCTAAAACTTTCGAGAGAGGCAATGGATTTACAGGAGATCAGTATCGTTTTGAAGCTCAACTCTTTGGACAACAAATATCGAAAAACTGCCTAAAAACATTAATTCCTTCACCCTCAACTAGGCACTTTTCTACAGGGAGGGTCTCTTTTTTCACCGATATTTTCTAGAGTGATTCCCTCTTTTCGATTGGCTAGCCTTAATTTAAACTTGTGTCACTTCCGGTTTGGCGATGGGTGAATAAGCAAAGACGTGACATTTTTTTTTCATGTTCTTTTCTTCGTTTGCAGTACAGGTTCGAGCCTGCCTGCCTACTACCACTTTTTTGTTTTTTTTGCTCAACACACACCTCCAAACACCCGGGCAACACCGGGCACCCAGGCTAGTTATCTATATATCTATAACATTGAAAAATTGGTATGTAGGGGTCATTGGATTTTTATCTGTTTGTCAACTGTTTTATGAATATGCATGCGTGAATCGCTCATATGACAGATTCTTATGTTAAGAATAAGTAGGTCTGAAAACACTTTTTAAAGATCGTATCAATAATGGTTATTGTATTTGACTCACTATCTTTAGGTTTTGGTTTCGAGCTCAGCCCGAGTATATATATATATATATATATATATATATATATATATATATATATATATATACTTACAAGAAATGAACTGTTTTAAAAAACCATAATACTCGCATGCACATGTTGCAGTTTGTGTATGAATTAAAATATAATATTTATGCACATTTTATGACCAGGCAATGCTAGTATATATATATATATATATATATATATATATATATATATATATATATATATATTTATTTACCAGTGATGAAAAAACCGGACTAGAGTGCTCAATGTGTAGCCAGAGCAGTATATAAGAAATTTATTACTGTGAGTCCAGAATGAGTTTACATATTGTTTCAACTAGAGGAAGATCCTCAAAGAGAGGAAATATCCAACTAGCATCGTCAGAATTCATGACGATGCTAGTTGGACATTTCCTCTCTTTGGGGATCTTCCTCTAGCTGAAACAATATGTAAACTCATTCTGGACTCACAGTAATAAATTTCTTTATATATATATATATATATATATATATATATATATATATATATATATATATAAAATCAGCACTTATAAGATACTAACACAATTAAACAATGTAACGGTTTATACAATTTATCTCTTTTAATAAGCAAACTTATATTAACAGAACAGAATTTGAATTTAGATTAGCTATTTTACATCCCATTCTCAACAAAGGTCTGTTAATAATATGAGTAATAATATGAGTTAATAATATGAATAATAATATGAGTTAATAATATGAATAATAATATGAGTTAATAATATGAATAATAATATGAGTTAATAATATGAATAATACAGCAAACATTTTTCCATTTCATAAACTCATCACACATTTTTAATTTTTATGACACTCTTTCCACATTTTTTTTTACAAAAATTCCAATGATTTTGTGTCATTTGAAAAAAAAAAATCATTCATTCCATGTCATAAACACATTAAACATTTTGAATTCTATCGGCTATGGTTTGTTCGAAAAAAGAACAAAAACATTCTTTTCACATCAAAAACGCACCAAATAGTTTCAAATATTGGACTTGTATTTCATTTCTTCAACTCAATCATGCCGAGGAAGTTTTGAAATAAAGACATAACGTTGATAAATAGTTTTGTTTTTGCTCTTTCATTTTTCCATAATATTCATCATCTGTATACGGCATAATCACATTTGCACAATGGTTCCCGTCAGATCACTGAAGTTAAGCAATGTTGAACTTTGCTAGTACTAAAATGGGTGACTATTTGCGAATTCCAAGTGCTGTATGTGCTCTCTGTTTATCTCGGCATTGTTTCCAGTCATCTAACATATCTCCTTGCCACTGGATTCAAGCAGTGCCGATTCAAGAGAGGTGTGGTTGAGGCTTGAGCAACTTTTACCTCACAATTACACGTGCAGCTAACCCTATAGGCGGTATCCGTTGTTTCTTGAGACTGAACGGAGGCATTCATCATTAGGGCTATGACATGAGAATATTCTTTTCATTATTTTGACTCTCAAGTATATATCAGTTAATATCTTATATGTTTTTATATCGAGTGATGTGGTTCTCGATTGATTAACTGTGTCTGTGTTGGATATATACTCGAGAGTCGTAACAATGATAAGAATATTCTCTTGTCATAGACCTACTCACAATGTGTCTAAGATCCAGATAATTCTGAAGTTGATATAGAGACTTGGGTAATTCACTGATAATTATTTTCTCTCTTTTTTGGTCTAAGATGTCGTTATCTTGATCTTTGGGTAGGTTGTTTCGTTGTGCTGCGTTTGACTTTGGTTGTGAGCATACATACTAGAAAAAAAACAACTTTTGCATACAAAACAACAAAGGCATTTCTGCCTTTAAAAAAAATATACTTTACTATGAAAATAACTAGGTGAATCCAGTCAAATATGTCTCTTCTATATTTAATATTTTAGCAATTTAGTTTTACTTTTGCTTCTTATCATGAGAACGAATAAGATTAAAAAAAATTTTTTTTTTATTACATTTTCACCCCATACAAGGCACATTGCCACTTTGGTGTAGAGGGCTACTAACAGGTGCAGCAACTACTGGGGTACTATGTAGGGATTTGGGCAGCAAGATGTTGGTTCACGTTGCACTTGAACTTCTGCATGTCAGTACAGTTGAGGAAGCAGGGACCTGGAATGGAATTCCAAAGTCTAGCGGTTCTGGGGAAGAAACTACTGGAATAGAAAGATCTTTTACATCTAGGGATCTCTACAGTGAGGGGGTAGGATTTTGCAGCTTGTCGGGTCTGTCGAGGGTGTTCACGCCGTGGGGGCACAAGTGCTTGCAGTTCATCAGAGCATTCACCATTAAAATACTTGTAGAACATAAAGAGGGATGCAACGTTTCGTGGATGGGACAGAGGCTGAAGCTTAGATGCCAGTTCAGGGCCTATCAGATTTGCGACTCTCTTTTGAACCTTGTCAAGGAGCGAGAGACTAGTAGCCGATGCACCAGCCCAAATATGACAGCAATACTCCATACATGGGCGAATGATTGCCTTATGGAGGTACAGGATACTTTCGGGTGTTAGTAGTTTTCTAGCACAGTAGAGAGAGCCCACCTTCCTTGCAGCGGCCCTGGCAATGCCCTCAATGTAATTGTTCCAACTCATGTTTCCTGTGAACGTTAGGCCAAGGAGTTTGAAAGACGTACTCTCAGATAAAGAGTCGTTGGCCATTGCTATAGGTGGTAGAGAAGGTTTCTTGTAATTATTGAAAATTATCACTAGTTGTCTAAGGCACCACTACCAAGGAATGCTGGCTGGGGCTGCTCAGGCGTTTTTTGTAGGTCAGTGAGCTGGCTTTTAAGCAGTACCTGATATTGTATCTGACCTCTTGAGAGGTATATGAAATAAGGTGTAGCAGGATGGTCATGCTGTCTTAAGGCAAAATATGTTTGTGTTGATTTAGCACAAACATATTTTGCGACTCAAATGCAACAAAATATTTGGGTACCATCATGAGAGACTATAAACGAAATAAAATTCTATATATATATATATATATATATATATATAGTAAGTTATAAAATATATATGGTGATTAAGCTACACTGAATATTCCGTGTTTCATCCACTCTAGGACTCTTCAGGCTTATGCGCGAATTTTGTGGTTGTCTGTCGTTTTTATATATGCACCTTCTATTGAGATTTTAGTTAGCCAATCAGCTTTCTAGTATCCACCACGCCCTTCCTATCATTCAATCTTAATAGAAGGTGCATATATAAAAACGACAGAAGACCACAAAATCCGCGCATAAGCCTGAAGAATCCTAGAGTGGATAAAATGCGGAATATTCAGTGTAGCTTAATTGCCATATATATTTTATAACTAACTAGCTCTACCTACGTATTGAACACTTTTGAAGTAAATACTTAAAGTTTACACATAAATTTATACTCTCGTATATTAATTTTATGTGAGTAAATGAAGTAGTCATATATATATATATATATATATATATGTTGTTTTGGTAAAATGTTTTTTCAGTTATATTTCACTCTTTGTGCATATCAATCCTTTTTGTTTAGAAGCTCAATGTATGTTAAATATGACAACAGAGCACATATAAAAGAACAACAGTATCGTTCGATTCCAAGATCCAAATATTTATTTTTTTCATGCAAAACAGATCCTCCAGCATGTTAAAATTTTTGTAGATTTTTTACGGATCCTTATCGTTATGCAGAAACAAACAGTTATTTTTTTTTGTTAATACTATCTCTTTGCATGCATAGACTCTTCAGAAAAATGAGAAATTCTTTGCTTAGATAGAAAAAGTGCATGACAATGTAATGCTGCAAGAAGAAAAAGTTCATAGAAGACTCAACATCGTGTGTTTGTTCCTTGTCTTTGTTCATATATATATATATATATATATATATATATATATATATATATATATATATATATAATTTATTGTATTTTATTTTAAACTAAATATTTACCAATATTTAGTAATGTATTGGTTTTCTCCTTCCACAACTGTCTTCAAGTTCAACGTTAACAAATTCCTAATGAACCGCCCCCTTAAGTAAACACTTCGTCAAATCTCCACACTAACGCAATGTACTTGCAATAACCCCTATCCCTGAGTGGCTTCCGGGCCTTGATAAGTGGTGATCACTGTGTAAAAAAAAAAAAGAAGATTTATATTTTGGAAAATTAATGGATTAAAGGAGGTGGTTGTTACATTGTGCCAACATCTGTTTAGATTAACAGTTTACATTGAGATATTTGCTAAATGCTAGATTTCATCAAAGTTTTAGGTTTTATATTTTGCAGGGAAATTTTCCAGTCCCCTCCTCCAGATACAGCATCTGGTATTCTCAGATAGTCACCCATCTGCTACTGGCAAGGCTCAATGTCACTTAACTCTGGCAATCATAATGAAAATCGCTGAGTGAATGCGAGTATGCCATATAAAAATGACACTAAACATTTCATACAATTAAAAAAAAAATTGAGTATTCGATGTGTACTAAATGAACTATGACGTTGGTACGTCATACATTTATGTTTTTATTTGTGTTCTTAACTGAATGCATGGTAAAAAGAAAAAACAGTTATTTTAAAAGTATGACTAAATCTGTCATCTGTTTTCAATTTCAGTGGAAATTAGCAAGATTTCACAAATAAGGTTTCTGATTTTTTTAGATGACGATTAATTATTCATATTATTTGGATTCTTATGACTACTGTTCTTGTTGAACTCAGAAATTTTCCTATCAAATTCAGTGCCAAGCTAAATAGTAAGATTGTACATCGAGAAACATAATAGGTTTAAAGCTCTGTAAATTCACACTAGAATTGTCCACATTGTGGATAAAGTACTTGGTAAAATTCAGTTGTAAAGTTACGCCGTTCTGGAGGTTGAAGGTTCAATTCTCAGTGTGGGCGTCACTCAAGATACAATTGTGAATTACTTAGAACTTCTACCCAGTCATGATTGATAGAAAGAGAGCATGCTACCCCCCCCCATGGATTAAATAAAAATTTCAATTCGAAATTTCATGTAGATTCCCGAGTTTGATAAAGATTCACCTGAAGAAGGTCGGTGGTGACATTGACCAAAACATGAAAATAACATTGTCTGAAGAATCAAAATAATACGAATTCACAAATAAATTTTAGCGATGTCAGTTATGATAAAAATAAACACACCGTTTCAAACGTTGCTAATGCTAAATAAAATCTATATTTCATCCAATCAAAACACTTGTTGATATGGTGATTATTCAGACAGATAACTATTTACATATTGATCTATTTATTACATTATTTATTTATTTACACCATCTTCTAAACCTTTGTCGTTGCAAGAGAGTCATTATTTTTCAAGGCCAAAAGGTCACTGAAGGATAAGAGTTAATCCAGTGAGACAACAACATGATGGAAATTGGGTAGAATTTGATTACACAACACGAACTTGTTTACATTGGACTTGAAGAAGATCATTTTGTAGTCAGCTGGGATGCCAACAGAACAGATTTTTACAGGTGAGCAGTTCTGAGTTTGTTTATGGAATTTGCACTTAGATTTAGGCACATATCTATTGCTAAATAGTACTGTTACCGCAAGAAGAAACTGAATTTCCATGGGTCCAACTAATACATACATACAAAGTAGACTTTTCAGCCCATTAAAAAGTTATAGCCTATTGACTTAAAATGAATGCTTTACGCCAAACTGATGGTTGAATAAAAGGCAAAATTTGCGCTCGCTTTTACATTAAATACTAATCTTTATTAATCCTTAACATCGAACGGATACCATAATACTTAGTTGATTACACCTTATTATAACAAATGACTTGAAAAAGTTCTAGGAAAAAACTTTGTTCGTGGAATTTGTGTTTAAATTTAGACAGAGAGAGAGAGAGGAGGAATTGTTGACAGTGGTTGTAGCTAGACGAGTATTTGTTGTGAAAGTTTTGCAGTGGAGGGATCATAGGTTGAAACTCGGTCGAGCACTTGCCATGAGAATAATAATAGAGCAGAGATAGACTTGCAACAACTCTTCTGTGGGGAAGAGGCTGCAGGGAAGAGAAAAGAAAATCACCAACTAGATTTCGGAGTCGGTTTTGAAACATGTCAAGGCAGGTAAGAGTCCTCAAAGCAGCTCCTTCCTAGCCCTCTGTTCCTCGCTTCCCATCACTTCTTGTCTCATTTTGACTTCTTCCCGCCATCGAATACAATCAGTGCGACAACAAACAAGATTTTCAGAGTTTTAGTATTATATGGATTAAATATAGTAGATGCTTATTTGGGAGATGTTTTATTTATTTTTTTTTAATTATTTGCAGTTTGTTTGAAGAAATTTCCCAGAAATATATATATATAAAGTAGTAGCATTCGTGTGTGTGTGTGTGTACAAATCTCTTACAGCCCACACCAAACCTGGGATGATGATGGTCCCTCACCTAGGGACGGTGCACACCATTTTTCAAGGTTAAGGTCAAAGATCAAAGTCATAGTTGAATTTCAGTCACTTCAGGAGGTAGCTAAAAACTATTGAACACCTTAAGCAATAGTTGCTCTTACAATATCCACTTATTCCAAGGGTGCCCACGAAGCAGATACCTGAGCATACAGCAAAGTCCTGCGCAAAGTGCGAGTATCTTTGCTAGTTAAAAATATTTTCTCTCTTATGAGGTCAAGTAAATACTTGTACACTAATTTATAGGGTGAATATTAGCTGGATTTTTATCCTATGGATGCATTCTTAATCTAAACTACAATATATATATATATATATATATATATAAACCAGTAGATGTGTATGTGTACAAATATTTAACCAATAAACTCTTAAACTACTTGTCACATAACACTGAAATTAACATGAAATAGTAATCAGACACTAACAATGATTCATAACGGATAAAATCTTTGTTTGGATGGATGAATAACGCGTACAAGAACTGTTGACAAGTTGAAATAAAAAAAAATGTTCATTTCAACTTGCTAACATATTTCTATTACTTTTGCGCATGTGCAAATTTATTCACAGCTTGAAGTGATTTAATTTTAAATCATTTTTATCTGTTGATAGCTCAAACGATAGGGAATGCAGCTGGAGTGGTAAATGTTTTGGTTTCGATTCTAGCTGATGGCACTGAAGTCATTTGTTTAAAACTTTTGGAATCAGCAATATATATTGCATACGATATAATATTCAATAGAGAATTGGCTCTGGAATAATAAATACGAAATCTGCATCAATTAAAATATATTTAAACATATTTTACAACTGGGTGTTCTCCGCTAATGTATGTATATATATATATATATATATATATATATATATATATACACACACACACACAAACACACACAAACACACAAACACACACAAACACACACACACACACACACACACACAAGGATCGTTCCAAGAGTAAAGCCTCCTAATTTTTTAAACTTAAAATTTGAAGCGCTACGAAGACGGAGATGGTACCATTGGAACGAGCGACCTTTTGTGCTCCAGAATTTATTTTTCTAGATATTTACTACTACCCTTCTCAACGCAATTTTGCCAGGAATTCAATGACCCAACTCTGTTTCTGACACACGTTCATGACAGGAGCTGATTTCTTGGAGTCTCACACTGTCAATATCTGCAGCAAAGAAATGAAACTTTCAGGTCATGAATGCGTAAGTTCAGTCACCATAACAATGCAATTTGAAACACCCTCTGATCTATTTGGAGTAGAAGCAAAAAAAAAAAAAAAAAATAGTAGTCATTGTATATATATTATATGTATAGAGGTTTGTGAAGATTGATATTGTTTTGTTTTTTTTAATCTCTTTATATCAGTTTTGTTTATTTTTGTAAGGGTAACAAGACTTTCGGACTACCTTTTATGATGGCTTGACTTATAAATTAATAAAAATCATTGAAATTTACCTTGTTGAACTGAGTGTATACAAAACAGCTTTACCAAAATGTCGTCCGTATCAGGTTTTATTTTGTTTTTCATAAAAAGGTGCGTAAACAAAATGTGTTTAAAATTTTGGACTTATTAAAAAAAAAAAAAAAAAAGCTTGGTTCTTGTTCAGAACTCTTCCTCATATTAAAAAAAAAAAAATAAAATAAAAATGTGTATGTGTTACATAGTTGCAACGAAACGAAAATGCCATATTCCAAAAATCATATAAATTGATCAAGTAGTTTTATTTTCAACTAAGAAAAGCAAATTTTATGAGTAAGCAAAAAAAGGGACCGTCTCACGTCGCCATTTTAAAGAAACTATGGCAGATAACTCCACAATAATTCAAACTTGCAAGATCAGCTTTGTAATGCCTACGATTTTCCATTAATCGCTTGAAGTCATTTAAAAATAATTTTCTTTATAAAAATAAAATTACTTTATTAATTTGCATGATTTTTTGAATATGATCTTTTTGTTCCTGCACGGATAAGTACAGCATAAAGATTTTCGGTTTTATTTAGAATTCAACTTATGTTAAAAACCCAAAATACAGAAAATCTTTATAACGTATGCATTCATCATGGAACGAAGATGTCATATTGCAAAAATCATATAAATTGCTAAAAAAATTTTTCAACTAAGAAAATAAAAATTTACAATTTTTAGCAAAAAAAAAAAAAAAAAAAAAAATTGCTAATTATTTTGAATACAAACAAAATCTTGACAGTCGAATTGAATTGTCAGCCTTGTATTTTAACACATTCTAAAACAGCATGGCGGCTCTCAGCTCCTTCATCAAAAAATTTGAATTTCTGTATCTGTTAGTATATTTAATATAGGGAGAATTCTAAATAAGAACCCGATTTTTCTGTATTTTTGATTTTTTAATATAGGAAGAATTTTTGACATCCACCAAATGTTTGCAAAAATTTAGAAATATTAATACCTCTCTCCCCTCCATTAATATGTGACTCGGGGTGAAGGGTAACATGTTTACAGTTTGATTGTATTACAAAATATTCAGTATAAAAACCTATCATACAAAATGGTTTCAATCTCTTTATCAATTTTAATCATTCATCATAAAAAAAATCATAGGAATTTCATCATAAAAAAAAAAAATCATAGGAATTTTATCATAAAAAAAATCATAGGAATTTTATCATAAAAAAAATCATAGGAATTTTATCATAAAAAATCATAGGAATTTTATCATAAAAAAAATCATAGGAATTTTATCATAAAAAAAATCATAGGAATTTTATCATAAAAAAAATCATAGGAATTTTATCATAAAAAAAAATCATAGGAATTTTATCATAAAAAAAATCATAGGAATTTTATCATAAAAAAAATCATAGGAATTTTATCATAAAAAAAATCATAGGAATTTTATTATAAAAATCTGCATTTCAAATTAAATAAAAATGTATGTTCAATTAAACAAAAAAGTATGCTCCTTATAATATCACATTTTATAATAGACTTTTAATTTGTAACATTTCGGTTTGTACATTTAACAAATACTATAACATTTTCTTTTTAATAAAATAGACAAAAAAAAAAAAGAAAAAAACACATTCAAAATCTAACGAAGGTATAAAAATGTTTCACCACTCCATTTGTGCCTACTTTGTTCAATCAAAAATAATCATACTTTCTTATAGATTTCGACCAAACACAACGTAAATTGTAAGGAAAAAAAAATCAAAGAAAAATTTTTAAAAACCTGTTTGGCTACATTTTTAAATATAAATATCACACCATTTTTGCGCATTGGTTTCTTGGCCATTTTTTTTAAAATAAAATTACATTGAATTAAAAAAGTTTTCAGAACATGAAGCCTGGTGAAAGTGTACCATATTTTAAAACGGAACTTTTTAGCAAAAACAATATAGGCACTAATGAATTAAGTCTTTTTTGAAAAAAGATGAATTTATACAATGGTTTATCTTTCAAGATTTTTTTAAAAAATCATTAAATCATATTGCATTATTGTAAAAAAACAAACAAACACTTACTTCATTCCATTATATATATATATATATATATATATATATATATATATATATATATATATATATATTTATATATATATATATATATATATATATATAAAATTATTTTATATATATCTGGTTCATCCATATATTAATAGGTTTATTTTCAACTGATATTTTTCAAATACAATCCTGTGTACCCATATAGTCATCCAAAAAATTAAATACAAATCTAACAGGATTGGATTTCTTAGTTTTTTTGTTTTTTTAAGCATTCTCTTTGAGAAAAGAGGGAGTTTTTTCTAGAAAAAAAAACAGTTTGTTCTAGAAAAAGCAATTTCTGTTTATAATTTGAGATTTTTAATGTTCACAAACATGGTATGTTATTTGAATGGAACAGGAAAAGTGAAAATACTTTGAAATATCAAGCAAATTAACAACTATAAAATTAATATAATCATGTTAGATGACCAACTGACTGATTAACCATTAGAACTGATCAACTGTTGTATCCAGCAGGTAGACTTTTAGGAACTTTTACACATCGATTGATCACACACACACACACATATATATATATATGTGTGCATATAAAGTTTCGATACCTTGGCAAAATGCATCCAGATCAAAAGGATTTATTATGAAGATTGAAGGATTGGCCCTTCAAAATGGACGATAAGTTTTCCTCTCTAAAAATAGAAAATAATAACAACGGTATTATATAGTGGTAATATTAATGGCTTTCTGCAAAACTTCTCCATTTTGCATTGAAAAGTTCAATGCACAACATGGAATTTTTTTTTTTCATTGGACGAGCAGAGATACCTAATTCAAGAAAGAAAAAGAAATAAAAAGGCATTTTCTGCTCATTTTTATTTTTTTATACTTGTAATTTTTTTTTAAAAAGAAATCTTCACAGGTTGTAGCGTTCAATGATTTGATATTGCCCCCCCCCACGCCGCCTCAACGCCATTTTGATTTGGATTCATTATCTTGATTTCTTTTTTGAATTAAGTTTAAAAGATTTCTTTTCAATGAAAATTTAAAAAAAAAAAATCTTTTTCTTTTTTTCATGTGATTTATATTTTATTATTATTTTTTTCTACTTTCCAAAAAACTAGTTCGATGGCTAAGCATTCTATATAAAAAAGATGGCTTTTCTGATTTATTCTTTTTTTTTTTTGTGTGTGTGTTTCTTTTAGGTATTATTTTCTTTTTTCCATTGATGGGTGCAGCAGATCTTATACAGTGTGCTTTTTTTTCTATATATATATATATTTTTTTTTTTTTACTGATGACTTCTGAAATTGAGAGAAAGAAGATTCTGGGAGACAAAAAAAAAAATCTTTGACCTGAATGATAGATGTTCTGAAAATCAGAATCTGCTGAGAGAAAGGGAGGGTGGAGGGATGTAAGAGAAACAGAGGGAGGGGGTAAGAAGATATGAAAGATTTGATATTCCTTTTTCTTTTTTTTTTTTGCCTCTTAGTTGAAATCATTATTTTTTTGAATTGTTGGTATTTCCATCTCTGATTCATATTTTTGTCAATTTCCTTTGCAGTGCATAAAACGTCTTGCTGTCTGCTTTGTGCCTTTTCTTTGTGACTGGTTGCCATAGACTGACCAATGGTCAGCTGGTAGCACCTTCCAGGGAGACAGGAAGAGACAGGCAGAAATTGCTGCAATGGAACCACTTTTGAAAACAGAAAATCATACAAAGCATCTGAAAAAAAAAAAAAAAAAGAAAGAAAAATGCATAAAATCAAACCATTTTAATTTTGTCAATTTAGTACAACAGATTTACTTATTACTTACTTATTACTGTTGCCCGGTCATTAAAAAAAACGCTTAAATATGATATTTTAATTTATGCAGATTTCGTATTTATAGAGTCTCCACACCCATACCCACACAGATGTATTTTTATGTTTATGAAAATGTATGCATAAACACACGGGTTTTTATGACAATCCAAAAATTAAAAAATGAAAAGAACTCTATAGTTAAATATTTACAGATTTTAAAATAATCGGAATTGCTTATTTTATTGGAATTAGAAATTTAGAACAGAATCGGTAATTGTATCAGAATCGGAAAAATATGAGAATCATCCCATCACTATCTTATATATAAAAAGAAGGTTGTATGTGTGTGTGTGTGTGTGTGAGAGAGAGAGAGAGTTCCTTATGGACTCCAAAACGGCTGTATCGATTTTGATGAAACTCCACACAAATGTACTCATGTATTTGGCAGTGTTCTTAGATAGGTTTTGTATTGGAATGTCTAATAAGTATCGATAATTGAAAAAATCCGATGAAAGTTAACATCTTATACAGCCTAACATCACAAGTGCATTTGAGAAGTTTTATCATGATACAAGCAGAAATGCATGGCATATAAATTCAACGGTAGGTTTTTTGATATGGCAGGGCTGTGCTCGAAATGAATATTTCCGTTTAGAACACAATTGAACACACATGCAATCTATAAATATACATATATAAATACACACACATATACAGAGATACATATATATACATAAATTTGTATTTCTGTCCGTCTGTTTGTTTGTTCACAATTTGATTAATAATACAAAACGTGTCTTTAATCTTTCAGTTATTTCTATTGTATATATATATATAGTATAATTCTTGCAAAAATATACAATTAAGAGATCACCTTATTTGCATATGACAAAGAAAAATCGATTTTACTAAATCTTAGTTAATGTTTTTAGCAAGAGAATTGTTTTAAGTATTCTATTTAGAATTGTTATTTAATAAATTTTAAACAACAATTATATTGATAATATATTTAATTTAATTTATTTGGAATTACTATTTTCAGCAGCGACCTTTTTAAAAAAATGTTTTTTTTAGAGTTATTTGCCCCTAACAAACGTTCGCCAAATAAAATCATTTGATAATTTCATTAGGTTTCTAGCTGGAAAAATAATACCATGTAGATAGGAAAATGTTTGGCTGAAATAAAACTAAAAAAAAAAATTAATTTTTATGTTTTTTTTTTATAATTTTTTATTAGACTAAATGTGCATGCCTTACACGTTTAAAATTTGGCCTTTTTTTAGGTTTGTCAGATTGGCCGTTTTAAGGCCAAACTTGGCCTTTTTTACGCTCTTTTATTAAAAAACAAATATGGTGGCTAAAAAAAGTTCATGAAAGAGCTTAAAAAGGCCAATCTGCCAAACCTTAGAAAGGCCAAATTTTAAAAGCAATATAGCGGCATCGAATAATAAATATAAATGATAAAAAATAATAAAAATTAAATTTTTTCTGCTTTTACTTCAGCCTTTGGGTCTAACAATATGTTTTATATGAAATAAATAGTTTTTATAATTTTTTGTCTGGCAAATAATTTACGCTGCTACCAAAATAAAAAATAAACACACGCATTAATGTTTATAAACATTATTTTTTTAGGTTCACAAAAGCGGGAGTTTTCTTAGGACAGTGATCCCTTCTGCCAAAATATCTGGGTATCAGATGCTTCTTTTTGGGGCACTTACATTTACATGTTTTTATCGGTTCTTTTATTTTTGAGATTGTTGTGGGGGTACCCATGTTACCCATAATGAAAATGATTAGTATAGCAGGCGTGTTTCAAACGGAACTTCATGTCAACCCAGGCAACACCGGGTAGCCATGCTAGTATATATATATATATATATATATATATATATATATATATAAATACAGGCATATATATACACACACACACATGTATATGCTCTGTAGTTATATTTAACATACATCGAGCTTCATAAATAAAAGAATGAGTATAAATAAAGGGTAAAATATAATTGAATAAGCATATTTTTTCTATAAAAACACACACACAGAAATATATATACATATGCTAACAGAGCGCCCGGCGGTGCTTAAATATGATTTGTTAATTTATACAGATTTCATATTTATTATTAAATTATGAAAGATAAATAATCCAATGACGGTAAAATCCAAAGTAGTTATATTTTTGGATTTTACCGTCATTGGATTATTTATCTTTCACCAGACTATCCATTCATGTGTAATCACCTTTTTCTTCACCATATTCCCTCTGCTTCACTTTTTTGTTATCAAGTAAGATCTTTGACTTACTTGGTGTTTCATCAAATACTTTTGTATGCAAAATCTGATCCCACATTTTGTTAATTCCTACCCTCTGATGAGAAGGAAATATTTCTTCGAAACTCTGTGGATTAAGGACTATCCAATTATCAAGTGTTTCCTCTTCAGATTAAATATGTTTTTAACTCTTTTTCAAAGTGTTTTTTAACATGTTTTATTAACTGTTTGCTCATGTATATATATATATATATATATATATATATATATATATATATATGAAATGAGTGATACTTTTATTATATAATTCATTGACTGATTCTATGTATTAATTATTTAATTATTATAGGTGGTGTTTTCTATGGTGTGAGAAAGTTAACCTGTGTCTAAAATTATGTTCTTTTAATAGTTTTCTTATTAATGGCGATACATTATAGAAACCTCCACGTTGTTTAATTTAATTCCCACATAAAGAACTCTGGAGATTTACTCAAAAAGATAAAAACATTAATATACATAACAAAACTATACACAGCTTAGATATAACATCATTATACACTAATGGTCCCATCAAAAATGTTTAAATTTACTCCATAAACACCTAAAACAATCAAACATTAACTTACCGTTTCCTCCTGATACTTTTATAAAAATGATCAGACTTATAACTCACATGACTGATTTTCAATTCAATAAGAATTTCTACAAACAAAATTTCAGTCTTCCTATGGGTAACCCTCTTAGTGGAATATTAGACTGCCTTTTCTTAGAATTCCTAGAATCCTGTCCTTTCAAATTTAGATTACCTCCAGACACAGAATATTTTAGATACATTGATGACATTTTAATTTTTCTTCCTGAAAACACACACGTAGATAATATTAAAGAGAAATTACACTTAGTCGAACTCTCCATTAAGTTCACCTATGAAACAACACATTCACTCATTACCTTTTCTTGACATTATAAAATCCAATAATAAACTATCCTTTGAAAATCGCCACAAAACTACACACAAAAATGATTACATACATTTCTACTCACACCATAATAAAATAAAAACTGGTATGATAATGGGTTCCTTCCTGCGTGCACTCAGAATTTGCAGTCCAGAGTATCTAGAGAAAGAATTTAAATACCTCACAAATATTTTGAAAACCTTGCAATATCCCACATATTTTATATTAAATGCTAATAAAAAAGCCACACAAATATGTTCCAGAATAAATAAGCAAAAATCATATACACCAAACATTTTTCTCATAAACAGACATCTTCTTTTACCTATACACGCCAATTGCAACACATTAAACAAACTAGGAATTCCAATCATACAAACCACATCACAAACTATAAAACAAACATTGAAAACAACAAAAAATCTCCAAAACAAACCAATTTCCAATGCAGGCATATACACTGTTCCTTGCCAAAATTGCCATCATATATATGTTAGTGAAACCCAACATAGATTAGAGAAAAGGCTCAATGAACATAAAAGAAATATAAGAAATAGCAATTATCTGAATGGTTATTCTCTCATTCATTGTGTTATAATCATACTTTTGATTTCAAACAAGCAAAAATAGTTAAACATTTCAAACAAATACAATGAAGTCTTCTTGAATCAACTCTTATCACAAATTCAAGCACAATTAAACAAGGTGGAGGTTTCTATAATGTATCGCTATTAATAAGTAAACTTCTATAACAAGAATATAACTCTCTCACCATAGAAAACACCATAATAATTAATACATATAATCAGTCAATAAATTGCATAACAAAAATATCACTCATTTCATTTTAATTACACATCCATATTTGAATTATAACGGACATATTTGTTCCAAAAAGAACATAAATTGCAACATATCTTTTTAAATATATTAACGGCTACATGACGTTATAAAAAAATCTTACACTCTTTCACACCCTCGCTTTTTGAATTTTCAATGACTTTTTTTTGTTTCTGATAGTGAACAAGGTCATACATTTCATTACATCAAATATGTATTTTCAAATATTTGTACTGGTGTTTTGTTTTCTTAGTTTCATTCATCCAGAGGAGGTCTTGCTATAAAGACGAAACGTTCATGAACACATAACTTGGTTTGTTCCTTTTTTATCTCTCTCTCTCTCATATATATATCTATATGACTTGGGTGCCATCAACTAGACTCGAAATAAAAACATTCAGCACACCAGCCTTAGTCATTACTGTTTGAGTTATCGTCAGATGGATAAGAAATAGTTAAAAATGAACCGATTTTAACATATAAACGTATAGAGCACTTTAGGTTGTCTTATGCTTGTCAAGTTCCAGTTTTTTTTCAATGTTGACCTCTTAACAGCTATTTTTTTTACCGACTAGTAACCTATAAAACAAAAATCTGCAAAAAAAAAAAAATGCAATTATTTGACTTGCTTTGCATCACTCTGCAACCTTGCGTCTCTGAGGAGATGCACTTTGAAAAACTGTAGACAGACTGACAGAAATAGTGAACTTTATAGATTTTAATTATATATAACGAATATTCTAGCTTTTCAAAAAGAGTGATTCTTTCTTCTTCTGTAAAATAATTGGCATTATCGGCTAAATATTGTGTGACTAAATAAAACGCTTCTTTCTTTACTTTAAAATCGTAGCAACTTCATTCTTTTTGAAACAATAAATTTTCTACGTTATCTTACCGTAAAAATAATTATGAACTAAATTAATTTTTCGGATGTAAAATCTAAAAATTGTTTCAGTCAAATGATATAATTTGATTTTGTGAAAAATTCATTTTAAAATGGGTAAAGTTAGATTTTTTTTACTTTAGCGACATCAGATTAAGCACCAATAACTATAGGATGATCTTGTTTTGTTAATTTGTGCGTGAAAGGTGATAACGTACGAACGTATGAAATGGCTTAGTGTATGCAGATTTATATAAAGTTATGGAATACGTATATGTTTACACGATTCACCTTTAAACTAATTAGTAAACTAATATAACAAATAGATGACAAAAGTCTATTTTCCAAATTTCAGGATGTTGACTACTTTACAATTTCCTTGGCCTTCGGGCCAAGATCAAAGTGTAGTATCTCTTCCGGCAGATGCTGCAAGCTATGACTAGCTATGACTAGCAAAGACCAGATGTGGGGGCAACCCCACATGCCTGACCTTTAACCAGCTCCCATTTCCCACCTCTCGGGAGCTGGTCCCCATTTCCCTTCCCCCTCCCTTCACTCCTCACATTAAAAATTGGCCTTGTGCCTAATTTGCTCGGTGGGGGAGCAAATAAATACCATCTGTTCTTCAGATGCTGCACTTCATTTTCTTGTTCTCTTTCGGTGGAGGAGAAATCCTTCACGACTGAGACAATTTTTATTTTTGTACCTTTTCTCCACGTTAAAAAACGACCCTGGTGTCTAACTCTGTCCCGTGGGGAGGCATAGTAAATAGGTACTTTACAATTTATCTCTTTAAGTATGTTGGCATGCACATTTCTTGACAGCCCCTGTTTCGTAGCGCAAAGGCATTCATTTAATTATTAGGTTAAGAAAAAGATTCTTGAAGAATATTTAATTTTGATTTCAAATGAAGTTTTCGTTATAATACCTTTACTTTATATATCATTTTAAAGATCGATTTTTATTCTATCTCATCGTTTAAATTACAATCGTTTTAAAACAACTATGTCTTCTTTTCAGAACATTGATTACAAGATGGAAAAAAAATGAATTTACACAATTTTCTTATTTCAATTCAAGCTAGGCCGATAATGAACGTAGTGGTCAACTATCAGATGTTGACGATCAATTAAGAGCCTTAGTCAAAGCCAATCCACACACAACTGCGTATATATTATATTGCTCTATTCTTAAATATTGAGCTTTTCCTTTTTGGCTAGGATCTCCTTGAAAGTATTACTTCAAGTAATATCTATCAGGATTTTTCATCTGGATTCTATCAGTGTCTTATCTTGCTTTTATATATATATATATATATATATATATATATATATATATATATATATATATATATATATATATATATATATATATACTAGAAGGTATACCCACCGTTGCCCAGTATTAAATGTAACATTAAATTCCTTAAAAAATTAAGTAAAAATAAAAAACGGAAAGAAACTGACACATGTGCTTGCGAGTATTATGTTTTACATATTGTAAGTAAAAAAAAAAAAAAAAAAATTATTTGAGCTAAGATCGAAACCAAAACCTAAAGACGGTGAATCAAGTACGATAACCATTAGACCAGCTTGGTACCATCTCGAAAAAGTGTTTTCAAACCTCATAAAACAGTTGACAAACAGATAAAAATCCGATGACCCTCCCACACCCTCCAAGTACTAATTTTTCAATTTTAAACCTTTAGAAGCCTTTTCTTCAAGATGAAAACCGATTATAAAGTTTTCCACATGTCTGAATACCCTATATACCACGTTTCAAGTTTGTAGATAAAAAATCCATTGAGTATATAGGTTGAGAAATGTCCTCACACACACTCACTTTTATAGATATATAGATAGATATACGATAGAGAGAGATAGATAGATAGATAGATAGATAGATAGATAGATAGAGAGAGAGTGAGTGCGCGAGCCTTTTCTAGTCTCACACAAAAACATGCACATTTCAAGCTATATTACTTGTCATATACATACACGCACACAAACACGCGCACACATCCACACACGTACATATATTCACGTCCGCGTACATACACTCATATTCACGTGTATATACACACACGCTAACGCACACACATGTACTCACATACGCGCACACGTATGCACACAGATGGACGACGTCACTTCCTTTCAATGGAAATCCACACATGCGCAAAAGACCACCGGAAACAAGTATAAAAGAAAGAGCATAAGCGGCTTCTTCCTTTTTTAGGACTGCGCGTACCTCATCCCACTTGCTACTATGTGGGGGAAAAAGCTAACAGACTATACGTACACATTCTCACTCTTTCTCTCTATATATATACAACTGGTCCCTGAGAACACCTTCGCGTAGCTGACTGCTAACTGATGTTAACTCTCTATCCTTTTCTTTGTCTACACGTTGGACTATCGTTCCCATTTTCCACTACATCACTCACTTCTTTTCCCACGCGCGAACAAACGATAGTGACCCGAACTTGAGATGAACACACATTTCCTTTTCTTTCTACAACACCAGTCCTGCAACGAACGATGGTTACACCCGCGCGGACATGAACACATGTTATATCTAAAACATTCATTCTTTCAACAGTAAATAAACGACGTTTATCTTATCCATCAATTGAGTTTTTGTTTCCTTCAATTCCATTCGTTTCATTATTTTCTTGTAGCGAGTTAGGGTATTATTATATCCTGGTCCGCAACAAGAGAGATATTGTTGTTTCATAATTGTATGTCCTTATAAGTTCTAATGGAAATATTATTTGACTATTCTCTGTTCATTTTTGCTTGGCATCATCATCGTTTGGTTAGAGGAAAAGGTCAAAAGGAATAGGGAAAGTAAACAACAACGGTAAACAAGTTTAAATCAAATCATTGTAGATTAAACTCTAACGATCCGTAATTACGATAGCCGGATCCGGATGTTGCTGCTGCTGATGATGATCATCATCATCATTCAGATTGAGGAAGGGGGTGAAGCAGCAGAATGTTATACATAGAATGATGCTATCCTGAAAGTAAGAAATAAATAATAAAAAAAAAAAAAACAATGAACCTAAGTAAGAGCAGACATCCAACGCGACTTTTATAGATTTATTATGAATTTTGGAAATTGCATGAAACTCTCAATGAGTTGCCAAAGAATCTAAATTAGCAGGAAATTGAGATTTAGTCATTTTTTTTTTCTTTTTATAATATTAATGAAGACTATAAAAAATACAAAAAAAAAAAAAAAAGAAAAAAGAAGAACAAGAAGAAGAAAACAACAAAAGAAAATTATCATCACCAATAATAATAATAATGTTTTGAACGTATGGATCAAGCGGATTTTCATTCATGATAAGTACGTAGAATGTGTACAATATTTGAGCCAGCTCAATTACACATTCCACAAAAGAGAGCAGCAATTCTTTTGGAACGGATCAAACTAATAACTAAAAAAAAAAGTCAAGTCATTTCCGTAATTCAGTCAATTATTGGGATTTTGAATGCTTCGTCTTAGCATGAATTGGGTTTGTGGGATTTTATGGTGATCAGCATGACTTTGGTATTTAGCCGTTGCAAAGGTAGAGCCCATTTATTGTAAAATAAAAAAAAAAAAGATTCCTTTCATATTTAACTATTTTTAGTTTTAATGTTACCTTTTTCATATGACATGAGTCAGCATGTATTTGACGGCTTTTAGAAATTGACTTTCAAACTAACCCCTGGCCAGGTACTCATTCATCCCTCTTTATCTCAAGTCTATTTCTATCACTTTCATATTTTCGTTGACCTTCTTCTGCATACTAACCCTGCTACTCAAACTGTTCTACATCTACTAATTCATGAAATAAATAGATATATTTCATACTAGCGGGGGGGGGGGACTTTGCCCGGTTATAAAATAAATACGCTGAAATATGCTATTTTAATTTGTCCAGCTTTCGTATATATTATTATAGTCGTGATTTCAAAAGTAAATATATATATATATATATATATATATATATATATTTATATTTAGGTGCCATCAGCTAGAATCGAAACCGAAAGCAAAACTGTAGCATTCAAAGCTGGTGACGTTACCACTGTACCAACGTGACACGCATATCAACTGAATAAAAGTAAATTAAGATGAATGTACAAAATTTATGATTTTTTCAATTTTAACCCATTAAAAAGTATTTTAACCGGCTAAAGACCCATAAAAGAATGGTCCATAAAAAAATCCAATCATTTGATGCCCCTAGCGCTGCTCTACGACTTTTTGTTTTGGAGGAGATAGAATTTGAAAATATGGAGGCAGACAGATCGACATATAGCCGTTTATATATTAGATTTAACTATTTTTATTTTTAACATCTTAACAACAATAATAAATGTCATCTTTTAAAACAACATGAATAAAAAATCTATATATCTATAAAAGTGAAAATGTCTGTCTGTGTACATTTCCCTACACAATAACTCTGTCAATTTTCAGTCTACAGACTCGAAATTTGATATACAGGGTTCTGAGATTTGGGAAAATCTTTGTAATCGGTTTTCGGACAAAAATTTGGCTGTTAAGGAGGTCAAAGTTTAATGATTTGACCTTTGAGAACTCTACCAGACTTCGACAATTTTGGGTCTAAACACTTGAAATTTTAGATATAGGTTCCTTGGACATGGATCTAACTTAACTTGATTTGAGCCCCAAACAATAAATGTAAAGGGGCCAAAATTGGGGTCAAATTTAAAAAAATAATTGACCTCTGCGATCTCTACCAAATTACTCAGACAATTTCTGGTCTAAACATTTGAAATTTTACATAAAGGGTATTCAGAGAAAGGGCAATCTTTTTAATCGGTTTGGGTCGAAAATTTTAGCTACAAATATATAAATGCATGTATGTATGTTTGTATGTCTGCGTAAAACTTTCGACAGAGGCGACGGATTTTCACAAGATCAGTATCGTTTGTAAGCTCAACCTTTCAGACGACAAATATCGAAAAAATGGCTAAAAACATTAATTCCTTCACCTTCAACTGGCCACTTTTCTACAGGGAGGGGTCACTTTTTTTCACCGATATTGTCGAAAGTCATCCCCTCTTTTCGATTGTCTAGCCTTAATTTAAACCTACGTCACTTCTGGTTTGATGGTGGTCATAACAGCAAAGATGTCACTTTTTTCCCCATTCTTTTCCTCTTTCCAGGTATGGGTTCGAGTCTGCCTTCCTACTACCACTTTTTTTTTTTTTTTTTTTGCTTAACATATACCTCCAAACACCTGGGCAACGCCGGGCTGAAATGCTAGTATATAATAAAATAGTTATATATATATATATATATATATTTTTTTTTTTTTTTGTTT
The DNA here is from genome assembly GCF_053919585.1 of Euprymna scolopes. NCBI lineage: Eukaryota > Metazoa > Mollusca > Cephalopoda > Sepiida > Sepiolidae > Euprymna > Euprymna scolopes. Next base: position 12,242,929 of record NC_136501.1, read on the forward strand.
TGCCTTTTCACCTTAAAGAAGGCACAGTGCCATTTGAGTGTAAAGGTCTACTAATTGGGACAAAATTCATATAGGAAGTTAAGCAGCAAGAAGTCTGTTCATATAACACTTGAACTACTGCATGTCAGTAGCAGGGATTAGGGAGGGAATTTCAAAGTCTTGCAGTTTGAGGGAGGAAACTATTTGAGTAGGATGCTTTCCAGCATATAGGGATCTGTACAGTGTAGGGGTGGGATTTTGCTGCTTGTTTGGTATGTTGAAGGCTTGGAGTTCGTTGGAGCACATTCTATTAAAATACTTGTAAAATAGGCACAGAGATGCAACATTGCAGCGATGGGACAAAGGTTGGCGTTTGGCTGGCAGTGTGGGTTGGCGATTTTTTTTTTTTACCCTATCTAAGAGTGAGAAACTAGTGGTAGATGCATCAGTCCAAATATGACAACAATACTTCATGCATGGGGGAATCTTGGCCTTGTAGAGGTACAGGGTACTCTCAGGTATGAGTAATTTTCTAGCATGGTAGAGGGAGACCACTTTCTTTGCAGTAGCCTTGGCAATGCCCTCGATGTATTTGTTCCAATTCATGTTCCCTGTGGACGTTAAACTGGGAAATTAGAATGAAGAGATTTCAGATAGTGTATCATTAGCGATGGCTATCAGTGTTTCAGAAGGTTTAGTAAAAAATAATATAATAATAAAATAGTAAAAATATAATAGAAAAAACAATATCATATAATATTTAAAATAATATACAATAATATATAATGATTTAATAGTAAAAAATAATATACAATAATAAAAACATATAATAACATAATAATCAAGATAATCGTACAGTATATCGATACTCTATCGCTGACTGGGATAGCTTCCGTTCATTTATCTACCTCTGTGCTCCATGTTTAAAAAGGATGTGTCCTCTGTAGTATCAGACCTGATGGAAAGGTTAATTGTAGGTATAGACCATTTCATACCCTCGAAAAAAATTCCAGCAAAAGCCTAACAGCCAGCCGTGGTTCTCTCTGGAATGTGCTGTTGCCATAGCGCACAGAAATCACTTGTTCCATTACTTTTAATGTAACAGATGTACTGAGACTACAGCCACTTTCAGGACTGCTAGCAACCACTGTAAAAGAGTAATAAAGAACGCAAGAGAGTTGTATGCTCAGTCTATCAAGTCCAACTTTTGATAGTGGTTTCAGCTAGGTGAGTGTTTTTTGTTAAAGTTAGGTGGGGGGCATAGATTGCAGTTCAGATGAGCGCTTGCCATAAAAATAATGATAAAGCGGAGACAGGCTCACAACCTCTCTTCTGTGTAAAGAGGTTGCAGGGAAGAGAAATACGAGTTTTAATATGAAGATGTTGCACATACTCTTTAACCTCTTCTATCTTGTTTTCTATGGTCCTGGGAAACGCTGGGTAGCTTTACTAGTTATCAATATATCTATGAAAGTGAGAATGCGTGTGCGTGTGTGGACATTTCTCAACCTATATACTCAATATATGTCAAGCTGGCCTAATGGTTATCGTACTCAACTCATTATTTTTAGGTTTTGGTTACGATCTCAGCTTGAGTATTTTTTTTTTTTTTACTTGCAAGAAGTGAACAGAAAAAACACATTACTCGCATGCACATATCTCAGTTTCTTTCATTTTTTTTCTTTTTTTTCTTTAACTTTTTAAGGAATTTAATGTTACATTTAATACCGGGCAACGCTGGGTACATCTTCTAGTTAATTCATAATAGGCAAACGAAAATTTTTTTTTCAAAATCATTTTTGACCGTCTTTATAAGCATAAAACGTATTACTCACCTTCTATGTCAAAGTAGTGTTTCCGATTCTTCTTTGCCATCGTTATCCAAACTGAGGTTCTGTTTACTACGGATAGAATCTTGATTCGAGATGGAGTCCTGATCATCATCGGGAAAGTCTGTCTGAACTGCCCCATGCTTTTTCACGATGTAAGGACTCGGGTATTTTTCAGCTTTGGACATCAACGATGTGTTTTCATCTTCGTCAAGCGATACATTCTCTTCCATCGCATTATCTAATTCTGCCAGTTCTTTCGCACTGCAGAGGGGTGTGTCTACTTTTACGGTATTATGGAAACGAGAAAAATCGATTTGATATTGTCCATTCTCCTTTTGGAAGGTAATAAGGCGTTCGAAACGATGACCCCAGAGAATTTCCCCAGGCAAGTAAGAGCTTCGCGCTTGAGTTGTCATTCCTGTTGATTCAACAATGCCTTCGAGAATGACAACAAACTCAAATTGTTCTCGATGAAGGTCTTCAGCAGATATTTCCCAGAAAGGGCTCGTATCTTCAATTTTATGAACTATAATTACTGGCCATACTAAGAACAACCGATCCAGGCCGTCTTCGTAACCAAGGTTAACATCGAACTGAAAGAGAGGGAGAATCTCCCCTTCTTTTGTGGTCTTTTTCCGAATCAGTACACCTCGGATGTGAGCCTCGACAATATGCGACTTGCGCATGTCTCCAACCCTAAAGAGTAGGCATAAATCTCCGTCTTGCTTACAGATACATGCATTCTTACTGAACATGAGAGTCTCGGCTCTCTTTTTTGGACGTGACAACTTTGCGAATACAATGCCGGTCATAAGGGCCTGGCATATGACGCCAAAACACGATTGAATCATCATCACCACAACCGCCTCTGGGCACTCCTCCGTCGTGTGCCTTGATCCGTAACCGATGGTGTGCTGCGTTTCAATGGAAAATAAGAGAGCGGATGTGAATGAATGGATTTCTACAACGCAAGGCTTCCAGCTTTTATCTTTCAAGTGGTCCAAATCTCCGTGTGAGAAGCAAATCAACCACCAGATCAAAGCGAATATCAACCAGCTGCATATAAATGCCAGAGCAAAAATCATCAGATTATACCGCCATTTAATGTCCACAAGTGTGGTGAAGATATCCGCCAGATAGCGCCGTCGCCTTTTGCGTATATTCGTTTGAGTTATGTTTACTTCCCCGTTTTTGTAGATTAAACGTCGCCGCAGCTTCTTAGAATAATGCCGTTCGGCTCTTCTGTTTACGACTGGTCCGTTTGCCTGCCGTTGCTGATTCCTTGAAGCATACTCAGCAAATGAGTCCTGTGATGTACGCCGTTCAAGCTTGCCAATGTCTGTTTCAACTTGTGGAGCCAAGCCATGTCCTGGTATTGGGCTGTACCCAGTCTCCATGACCATAGCCTGCATGAGTCCAGCAAAGGGTTAGTCGCCTTTTTGAGTTACAAAAGGCAAAAACGAACCCAACACTGCAAAATTGGATTACGTACTTTTGTTTTTTTTTCTTTTTTTTTTTTTAAAGTTTTTTTTTGGTTTATTTTTATTATTTATTATTTCGTGTGCTTGTCCATTATCATCTGAAATAAACAAAAAAAATAATATTTTAATAACAGCAAAATCAAAGAATTTTAATAAATATTAAACTTTTATATTTAGACTAGCAAGGGAGGGGGAAATAGCGCCTGGCTTTGCCTGGGCATAAAATATGCTTAAATACGATATTTTCATTTGTCCAGATTTCATGTATATTATTATAGATTTATGATTCCAAAAGAAAAAAAAAAGTATTTGAGTGCCATTAACTAGAATCGAAACCGAAAGCAAAACTGTAGTATCTAAAGCTGGTGACGTTACCACTGTACCAACGTGACACGCATATAAACCGATTAAACATTAAACATAAACTAAAATGAATGTACAAATTGAATCAGTATTTTCTATTTGCAGTTCTCGCTGTCCCTTTCTTCCTGTCCTCGATTCGCGTAACTGAGGCGAACAGCACAAAATCTCTTTCCCTGACCGAAGCAAATGAAAGAATGCCGCGCGCACACACAAAAGTCCAACGTTTTTTATCATTGCGGGGGCGCCAACTCACGCAAATCAGTACCAACTGGATTTCCTGTCCCATCACACAGGTGCAGTGTCATTTGTGCATTGGACACGACAGTGACCAGCTCGTCATACATTGTCTACACAAATGTTTAACGATTTTTTAAATTTTGACCACTTTTTGACCCCTTAAAAACTATTTAACCCAGCTAAAGACCCATAAAAGAACGGTCCATAAAAAATCCAATCATTTGAAGCCCCTAGCGCCGCTCTGCAACTTTTAGTTTCTGAGGAGATAGAGTTTGAAAATATGGAGACAGACATACGTATAGCCTTTTATATATTAGATTATTCAGATGATTATTTTCATCTTGCTTGTTATTCTCACAAAAAATTATTTTTTAAAGAAATCTTCTGATGATTATCAAATTTTTATATCAAAAAATTAAATCCAACTTTTAGTAGTTTAGTTTTCTATCCAAGTTTAACATAAATTTTACGAAAGACGTTGCTAAGTTCTACTTAAAAAACTAGAATGGTTGCTCCTATCTCTTCTTATATAATCCTAAGGGGCAGATAACTGCTAGGTATTTCCTGTACCAGAGGTAAATAACTCTTCAGTACTTCCTGTATCAGAGGTAGATAACTCCCTGGTACTTCCTGTATCAGGGCTAGATAAGTCCTGGATAGTTATTTCCACACAAGAATAGAGAACTCTTTTTTACATATATACGACCAAGGTAGCCTCCAATCTTTTTCAGGTGAATCTTTTCAATTTTTATAACCTTGAAGTCCAACTTAGAAATTTTTATCCCTGTCTCTATCTCTGCTTATATATAAACTAGCCTGGGTGCCCGGCATTGCCCAGGTGTTTGTAGGAGTGTGTTGAGCAAAATAAATTTTTAAAAGTGGTAGTAGGCAAGCAGGCAGGCTCGAACCTGTGATGCAAAGACAAAAAAGAAAGTGGAGGTGTGTGTAAGGGTGCTTGGTTGATCCTCCCACCCCCTCCAAAAAGGAAAATTGTGAGCAAAAAAAAAAAAAAGTGGTAATAGGCAGGTAGGCTCGAACCTGTACCATGGAGGAGGAAAAGAAAGTGAAAAAAATAACGTAACACGTTAGTTGTTGCGTCCATCGCCAAACCGGAAGTTTAAATTAAGGCTAGACAATCGATGAAAAAACCGACCCTCCTTGTAGAAAAGCGCCCAGTTGAAGGTGAAGGAATTAATGTTTTTGGCCAATTTTTCGATATTTGTCGTCCGAAGGGTCGAGCTTCAAAATGATACTGATCTCGTGAAAATCTGTTGCTCTGTCGAAAGTTTTTACGAGACATATATACACACATATATTTAAGCAGACAGGTGAGATATATACATACATATATTTAAGCAGACAGGTGAGATAGAAGGCAATTTGTGTGTGTATGTGTGTAAGTTCATTCCCTATAGATTAAAAAACGGCTGGACCGATTTTTAGCAAATTTTATACAAACATGCCTGGGAGTATTCCTACATAGATTTTGTATTAAATACCTCTGATAAATATCGAAAATCGATAACTGAAAAAATTCAGTTAAAAAACAAATTTTGACCAACGTTAACACTTTTATACAACCTAACATCACAATCGCATTTGAGAAGTTTTACTACCGCACAAACAGAAAGACCAGGTGTTTAAAATCAACAGTAGCTTCTTTGATAAGACAGGAACACGTTTGAAATGAATGTTTCTGGTTAAAGCACAATTAAACCATGATATTTGACTCTTGCATTTTAAACTTTAATTGGAGTCATAATATAAAAATAATTTTATAAATCAAAAGTAGGTTCTCTACAGTGCAATGTAGACTACAATGCATTGTTGACAAGATCATAACGAGGAGGCATGTAAGCTTCCTCACAGTGCACCGCAGAGGGTTACCAACTAGAGCAGGCAATCAATCGATTTGATTGACAAATGACCACTTTCACAAATTTCAAAGACAATAAAATAATGAAAGTGTGGAGCATTTATTGATCCTCAATTCAATCCCGGGCAACGTCGGGTCTTCCTGCTAGTATATTTAATCCACATGGCAGATTCTTCCCATTTCATCTACCATAAACGTGTACATTTGCTTTAATTTAGTTATTATCACCTGTAGTAAGAATTGCACCGACTATAAGAATAAGATAAATTAACACTTTGACCAAAAATTACGTTCATATTCCCAAGTTCAACTAGAATGCTTCCAACTTCAACTAGAACGCTTCCAAGTTCGAAAAGATCCATCAGAAGTGTTGTATACTATTCTTATGGTTGAAGGTTTAATCCTTACTAAAGGTTATTATGAATTACAAAATAAAACAAAATTAATGATTTAAAAAACTAAAATTAAAATTAACGATTTAAAAAACTAAAATTAAAATTAACGATTTATAAAACTAAAATTAAAATTGACGATTTATAAAACTAAAATTAAAATTGACGATTTATAAAACTAAAATTAAAATTAGCGATTTTAAAAATAAATTTAAAATTAACGATTCAAAAAATAAAATTACAATTAGCGATTTAAAAAACTAAAATTATGACAGAGGCATAAAGTAAATACGAATTCCTGTCTTGTTTTAATGCTTCAAAAAATCTCTATAGAACTTGTTTTTTTGTTACTTTGTAGTTTCTAATACATGCAAAGGGCGTTACAAACGATACCATAACAATAATCAAAGACGTGTCTTGTTAAAAAGTTGAATGAAAAGCTTCTTTTCACTTGTCGTAATCAAATTTCACTTGCAACACATGCATCTTTTTTTCTCCTTCAATTTTGTTGACGATAAAGGCATCCATGTATAATGCCTCAACTTTACGCCTTGTTGAACAATCCAAAGAAAAGAGTAAAATCTTTAAAAAATAATTATAAATACAATAAGAGGTGCGTTTGTATGCTGGAGTGATCCAATATGTTTTACAGTAAATAGCTAGTTTAAACTTTGGTCGGGGTCACATGAGTGCCTGTCAGGATAACCTAAATGCAAACAGAAGCGTACTCATAGTCAAATAATAATATGGTATGACATGTTTTCACGTGAGAGAAACAAAAAATTTTCTAGTCGGTCTCTCTGTAGGAGTGTTGTGTGTCAATAACGCGGTTAATGCGGTACTAGCTTGAACTTGAGTTCAAGTTAGGTGCAGAGAGGTCGAAAGGTTAAGACTGACAAGATTGTTGACTTTGAATGATGGGCATGTCGCACCTGCGTGCTAGCAGGGGTCACAAGGCAGGTCAGTGCATTTGAACATTGAACCGGTTAACAGGATTTTACCACCTCCACACATACATTTTAAAATAAATAGATGACGTACATGTGTTTCTCGAGTTAGCTAGGGGAATCGCAGTCAGACAGTCAAAGACTTCTTGATTCAAGATGAAAAAAATGGAAAAAGAGATTGGAATCAATTGAACGATGGGGAAGATTTCCAGGGAACAATGGAATCTGGAATATAGACGTTCTCCAAACAATAAAATCAAGTCGTGTTTTTGGGAGTAGGCATGGATCGTCACAAAGGGGGGCACTGCCCAGGAATGGAGAAAAAGATCTCCTTATATGTGACACACACACACGCACAAATTATTGTATTCACACACACAAAGACAGATGATCACAGCCATATCATAACTATGCATATACATATAGAATATTTACACTTCTCCTGTACGGATATATAACAGGAAGTCAAGCAAACAAACTCGAAAATGTAGAAATAATCGAAGCTGAATGTTACCTTGAGTCTCTGTCCATCTGCGTGTCTCAAGTCCGGAAACTAACTCAGAGAAATAATTTTAGTCATGTAATCTCTCTCTTTCTCTGTAAGTTTATTATCGCCTGTAAAACCTTGAAGAAAACTCAGCAAAAGTCTCCTTATGTCTTTCATGCATCCAAAATTTGTTTGCCTTAGTTTCAGATGATTACCGACCACTAGATAACAGCCACACATGAGAGGTAAACAGAAACAAGCGATGATGAAAAGAATAAAAAGACCCCATATAAAACATCACCTGTGCATGCATGTAAAGAATGGAAATGGCACAACCCTATGTGGATTTAACCAGCTTCCTCCAGTCGCATGTATATGCGCATTAGGTTTTTGCAGCATTGACATCCTCCTACATACAGTGCCTTGAATTCCTAAATTAGTCACCCATCTGGTGGTCCTGGATATGACCTTAAACTATATCCAATCGTGAGGCCCCAGCTTGCGGGCTTTGGGGAGTATGGAGCCACCCCTTAATTGCCATTGCTCCTAGGTCCACTCTGACCCAGAGTGGTAGTACCTGTTAGGGTCCCAACTATGAGTCAAATAGAAAATGACTTGAAAAAAAAAAATTCTATTAAAGAAGGTTTTCTTCAAAATCAATGGATTCTGCATTAAATACCCTGAAAAGGGTTGATATACCGTAAAACGAAAACAACCAAGTAACCCATCTGGTACTGAATAGGTTCAATATTGCTTAACTTCGGTGATATAATAAAATAATAACGGTGAGAGAATAAATTATAAATGATAAAAAAAATAAGTGAATAAGATGGAGGATAAACAGATGGTAGAATAATGGGATGAAAATACAAATGAAAGTATAAAGATTATAAAATGATAATAAATGATAAATAATAAATGATAATAAATAATAAATAATAATAAATAATAATAAATAATTAATAATAATAAATAATAAATAATAATAAATAATAAATGATAATAAATAATAAATGATAATAAATAATTAATAATAATAAATAATAATAAATAATTAATAATAATAAATAATAAATGATAATAAATAATAATAAATAATAAATGATAATAATAATAAATAATAAATGATAATAAATAATTATTAATAATAAATAATAAATGATAATAATAATAAATAATAAATGATAATAAATAATTAATAATAATAAATAATAAATGATAATAATAATAAATAATAAATGATAATAAATAATTATTAATAATAAATAATAAATGATAATAATAATAAATAATAAATGATAATAAATAATAAATAATAATAAATAATAAATGATAATAATAATAAATAATAAATGATAATAAATAATTATTAATAATAAATAATAAATGATAATAAATAATTAATAATAATAAATAATAATAAATAATTAATAATAATAAATAATAAATGATAATAATAATAAATAATAAATGATAATAAATAATTATTAATAATAAATAATAAATGATAATAATAATAAATAATAAATGATAATAAATAATTAATAATAATAAATAATAAATGATAATAATAATAAATAATAAATGATAATAAATAATTATTAATAATAAATAATAAATGATAATAATAATAAATAATAAATGATAATAAATAATTAATAATAATAAATAATAAATGATAATAATAATAAATAATAAATGATAATAAATAATTATTAATAATAAATAATAAATGATAATAAATAATTATTAATAATAAATAATAAATGATAATAAATAATTAATAATAATAAATAATAATAAATAATTAATAATAATAAATAATAAATGATAATAATAATAAATAATAAATGATAATAAATAATTATTAATAATAAATAATAAATGATAATAATAATAAATAATAAATGATAATAAATAATTATTAATAATAAATAATAAATGATAATAAATAATTATTAATAAATGATAATAAATAATAAATAATAATAAATAATAAATGATAATAATAATAAATAATAAATGATAATAAATAATTATTAATAATAAATAATAAATGATAATAAATAATTATTAATAATAAATAATAAATGATAATAAATAATTAATAATAATAAATAATAATAAATAATTAATAATAATAAATAATAAATGATAATAATAATAAATAATAAATGATAATAAATAATTATTAATAATAAATAATAAATGATAATAATAATAAATAATAAATGATAATAAATAATTAATAATAATAAATAATAAATGATAATAATAATAAATAATAAATGATAATAAATAATTATTAATAATAAATAATAAATGATAATAAATAATTAATAATAATAAATAATAATAAATAATTAATAATAATAAATAATAAATGATAATAAATAATAATAAATAATAAATGATAATGAATAATTAATAATAATAAATGATAAATAATAAATGATAATAAATAATTAATAATAATAAATAATAAAGGTATAAGAAATGCAAAGTTAAATATAAAAATATAAAAGAATAAAAAGTAGATATAAACATAAGTATAAAAAATATATAAAAAAACAAGTAAAAATTATTATATTACTTATTCCTATTAATTTATACTTTTTTTTTACATGGAGGTCACCACTTATCAAGGCTCGGAAGCCACTTGGGGATAAGGGCTAATGTGTGTATAGTAATCAATGGGATAGTATCGTAGGAATCGTTAGTATTGGAGATTTGATAAAGTGTCTTACTTAAGGGGGCAGTTCATCAGGAATTTGTTTATGTTGGACTTGAAGACATCAAAATTGTAGTCAGGTGGGAAACAGGCAAACGGAAGGGAGTTCCACAGGCGTGCACTTCTAAGAAAGAAGCTTTGTTCATGGAATCTATGTTTTGATTTAGGCACAGATAAAGAGTGGGGAAAATTACTGACAGTAGTTTCAGCTAGATGGGTGTTTTTCGTGAAAGATTGGCGAGGGGGTACCAGAGATTGGAGCTCGGACGAGCACTTGCCATGGAAACAACGATAAATTTAAATTCTAAATTATAATTCCGATACCCCTACTTAAATATACAGTTCTAGCATGAAGTAAATGCCTTCCATAGCTATAACCCGAGCATCCTCTTTCAATCTTATATTCTTGCTGAGTTTAGTTACGCATATTGCACGCATATATATTAAACCCACCATGGCATTATATAATAAAAGCTATATTCCTCCTATATCACAGAGATCACTTTAGTTCTTCCATTCCCTCCCAAAACAGTCTCAATATTTTATCTCTCACTGCACAATTATTTCGCTCCTAATGTAACTATGGCTAGACATATTATTATGTAACCTAGTATCTTCTCTCCTTTTCTGATGAGAAGCATTAGGTTTTGAAATACCATGGTATAAAGAATTTTACTTATTCTATACACCTACATTGATGTATAATCCTTATTGAATAAATCTGTATGCATTTGTATATATTTTTATATTGCCATTTTCTTATTTTATTGATTATATATATATATATATATATATATATATATATATATATATATATATATATATATAAAACTCCTACTTGTGAGACATCGGCTTGGGGTTATTAGCTGGTTGGATGACCGTGTTCCTTGTCGAGACGAAGTAGGTTCATTTCACAGTAGGATTTCGGCGCGGTTTGCTTGATCTGTGTTGGTTAATTGAAATTCTTGTGTGCGGGGCCATTTGCTCAGTTGGTAGAGTGCTTGCCTCGAATGCAAGAGGCTCAGGTTTCGAATCCAGAGTTTGGATGTGTCTACCTGATGAGGCCAAATGAGGGCGAAACTCGAGTTTTGGACTTCCGGTCCATTGACTGTCATATATATATATATATATATATATATATATATATATATATATATTATATTATTATTATTTATATAGACCAGTATTACATACTCGTTACACTGACGATGCTAATGTTTCGGAGCAAATTGTTTTATTAAAAAGGCAACTGTTCCTCATCAGGCGAGAGAAATAAAGTTTATATCTGATATTCAGAATATCTTGTTCTAAAATGAAGAAGTGAAATATATTTTTTTATAAATAAAAAAATAAAATATTAAAACGGTAACTTGGAGTGGGGGGGGGTGATACCAAGTGACATTTTAGACTTAAAAATAGATGGCGGTATGGGGAAAGAGGATGCCAAAACTTAATAAGAAAAAGGAGACAACCTTATACCTTTAACCTTTTATATATATATATATATATATATATATATATATATATATACATACATATATGTGCATATATATATGTGCATATATATATATATATGTGCATAAATATATGTACATACATATATATATGTGCTTATATATGTATATATAAATATATGTACATATATATACGTATATAAATATATACATATATAAATATATGTACATATATATATACATATGTATATAAATATATGTACATATATATACATATGTATATAAATATATGTACATATATATATACATATGTATATAAATATATGTACATATATATACATATGTATATAAATATATATATACATATATAAATATATACGTATATAAATATACATACGTATATAAATATATATGTATATAAACATATATACGTATATAAATATACATATGTATATAAACATATATACGTATATAAATATATACGTATATAAATATATACATATATAAATATATACGTATATAAATATATACGTATATAAATATATGTATATATATATATATATATACATATGTACATATATATATATTACTGCAAAATATCTGGCATAATCCACTTGACACACCGGTTCTCATTAGATCACTGAAGTTAAGCAATGTTGAGCCTGGTCAGCACCAAATGGGTGACTAATATGGGAATTCCAAGTGCTGTATGTAGGAGGACGTTGACAGCTCCCTGCAAGAGTTTCAAAAATCTAACATCGTAATCTCCTCTAACGGGGATATACATGCGACTGGGGACCACTTGTGAATTTCATACTCGCATGAAACTTCCTTTTTTGGAGGAAGACAGTTAAATCTTCATAGGGTTAGTACCGTTTCCATTTACCAATTACTGTAAAACTTGATGTCTTATCTATTCTGATGGGGATATGCAAGTGACTGGGGACTGTGAATTTTATAGAAATATATTTTTCATAGTGAAATGAATCAGTAAGGAATGCCATTGGTGGGATTTGGTTAAAGGAAAAAAAAAGTGTAGGATGTTGGAAGATGATATGGCAACACTTGCAACTATATATTTCATCAGATAAATATTCTTAATTCATTATGAAATTGAATGTCTGAATTTGTTAGATGAAATAAAGTAACGTTTAGATCGTAAACTGTTTCAGTAATCTCCGGGACTTACTCCTTATGCCCTCCCCCTCTTAAAAATGTATATGAAATAAAGTGATGTTTAGATCGTAAACTGCTTCAGCCATTATCGGAAGTTACACCATACACCCCACTCTTAAAAATGTATACGAAATAAAGTGATTTTCAGATCGTAAACTGCTTCAGCCATTTCCATAACTGACTCCTTATACCCCTTCCATTCCCTTCACCTGCTTTCACAATAATATGAGGAGAAATAAGGTACCTAAGAATTTGATATTTCCATGAAACCTTCCCATTTTGAGGAAGCAAGCTCAACTCATCTAGGCTGAGTGCCGCTTCGATATGGTATAGGATGTTAGGAGTTGATACACTCAAAATATGAATTTCATACTCCCATGAAACTTCCTCCTTTGGAGGAAGCCAATTAACCCCGGATAGGGTTAGTGCTGTTCCATTTTCTAATTACTGCAAAACCTGACGTTTTCTTTTATCTCTTCTGACAGAGATATGCAAGCAATTGGGAACTGTGAATTTGATATTCCCATGAAACTTCCCCCTTCAGAGGAAGCTGATTCAACCCGTCTAGGCTGAGTGTTGCTTTGGCATGATACAGTATAGGATGTTATGATCTGATACATTCAGAAGATGATCGCGTATACAACTGTACACTGATGTATGATAGTTTGGAATGTATGAAATAAAACATTGCACAAAGTGATATAAAAAAAGTCATCTTATTGAGTCAAATTTAGACTACCAGTCGCTGTGGATAATAACATAAAAAAGAAAAGTCAGACTTTTGGCAATAAGCCCAGTTCTATTCGTTATAGAGACTCGTTATGAAAGTACGGTCCTTATTTGGTATAAGTACCAGTATTTAATTCTTAAAAGTTTCATCATTGAAACCAGAAACCTTTTCAAACTTATCAGCATCCTATGTCCTTACAAAGCTGCCATTAGTCCATGCATGGAATATTCTTGCAGCATCTTGGCTGGTGCAACTACCAACAGTTTCTCCCTCTCAGACAGAGTCCAAAAAAAAAAAGAATCTCAAATTTAAAAGGTCCCTCACTATAAACAAACTACAACCCCTGTCCCATCGCCGCAATATTGCATCCCTGTGCCTGTTTTTACAAACCCATCTAGCAGCAGAATCCCACCCCTTCGCTATTGAGGCCCCTAGATACCACAGAGCCTTCTACTCTACCCTCGGACACCTAGACTTTGGAATCCTGTGTCTGCTACGCTGATTAGTAACCTGCAAACAAAGAGTCAAGTTATTGCGAGAAGAAAGAGTCAACTTATTGAAATAAAAGAGTCAACTTATTGTGTCAAATTTAGACTAAGAGTAACTGTGTACCCACACAGGCCAGAAGAGGGTTTGCGTCTGAGCATAGAAGATGACCAGACAGGTCAGAGATACTAACAGATGCCTTCACACTACCACCGAGCTAATTACATAAAAATAAATCTAGAGAGCAACTTAATAAAACAATCAATCAAAAAAGTAGCTCTTTCTCATGGTTCTCGTTGTGTGAATACCATTCAGTTTAGCGGGTGCCCTCCTATTGTTATACAACTGAGAACCGCTTGTGAATTCAATAATTTGAAACTTTGAAGGAAGCCAGCTCAAACGTCCAGGATGAATGCGCACTAGATAAGCTACTATAGAGCCTGAAACTGCATTGACTGGAAGTAATGTTTGGATTCGTAATTCACGAAACAACACATCAAATGATATTCCTTTATTTAAATCTAATTTTAAACATGTTTCAAAGTTCTCAACCAAAGGTAAATAGCTTTTATTAGTTCTTGCCAAAGTTACATTTAGGTATCTATCAGGGTTGCAGAGTAAACTCATGAAGTTGCTAAAAAAATTGATTACTCAGAGGTGAGTTTGAGGGTCTAACAAGATGTAATAGTGAAGGCATACTTCCCTTATTTTGTCCTTTAATCCTCACATTCCATGAGCAATATTTATGACAAAAGGGAAAGAATTGCTATTTTATGGGTCGGCTTTTATCCATCTAACATTTATCGTTGGTGAGTTTCAGTGTATTTTTTATTTTTTATTTAGCATCTTATATTAAGTGGCTTCATGCCTTCTCTGGAGCGATTTCCATAAAAAATTTAAAATCTGTTGTTAAAAATTAAATACACTTCCTGAGACTGACTTCATAACAATAGAAAATTTAATAGAAATAATATTAGCATTTTTTGTTTTAGTTTTAATGTAACAATACTATCTTTGGTTAAGTAGTAGTAGTAGTAGTAGTAGTAGGGGGGATAGCAACATAACAGTGTTAATTAGTAGGCCTACGACAACAGAATATTCGTTTGCTTGTTTTGACTCTTGAGTATATATCCGACACAGTTAATCAACCGAGAACCACATCACTCTATATAAAAGCATATAAGATATCAACGGTTGGTTGGTTGGTTGTTTTTGTTTTACGGTATATCAACCTTTTTCGGGTTAATTAATGCCGAATCCAAAGATTTTGAAGACCAATTTTTTTAATAGAATATATTTGTTGTTTTCAAGTCGGTTTCTATTTAACCCATAGTTGGAACCCTAACAGGTACTACCACTCCAGGTCAGAGTGGACCTGGGAGCAATGGTAATTAAAGGGTGGCTCCACACTCCCCAAAGCACGCAAGCTGGGGCCTCACCACTGGATATAGTTTAAGGTCATATCCAGGACCAAGATATCAATGGATACACACTCGAGAGTCAAAACAATGAAAAGAATAGTGATGATGATGAGAAATAGAAAGAATTCAATTCAATTTATTTGGCAAAAAAAATAATACAATAATGCTTCAATTGCCATGCAGGGAAAGGGTGGTAGACATTTAGAGAAGAGGACACAATAGTCCAGCATCTGTTGAATTGTTGTGTTGTTGGTGCATTTATTACCTCACTTGGAAATCTATTTAAACGTCCAGAGATTCTGATTGAGAAAACGGCCCTCTTTCAGTTTAATCAAAATCAACGGTGAAATAAGTTTTTATAGTATCTGCCTAGAACTCTTTCTGGTGTAGGAGCGAATAATAAGTCCCGATGTATATCATAATGACCCCTAATATGATTGTAGATCAAAATAAGATCACACCATCAAGGGAGAAAAGGTTACTTATTCCTTGTCATGGGTTACACAAAAATAAAATTGTAAAATGAAATGTAAATAATAAAATTTTTATTTCATCTAGAATTTTCACATCGCGTTTCGTAATCTGAAAATTTCGTAAACACAGTCTTTCATATTTAGAGGTTCCATGCATATATATTTCTCTTTGTTTGTTTGTTCCACTTTTTTTCAGAAACTATTGGTCTGAATTAGCTCAAATTTTGTATCAACCTTTGTTATGATAAGGTGCAGATAACTAAGCATTATGGTATCTATTTGCTGCACAGAGATTAATAGGGATTAGTCATCTCAATACCCCATTTACTCTAGAATTTTTTCTGAAAACTACTGGGCCAACCTCACTCCAATTTTCTATGGACCTTTGTTATGGCAAGGTTAGAAAGTGAAAAAGATATTATGGTATTCGTTTGATGCACAGTTAGGGAGTTTTTAAAATTCAATCCCCCCCCCCCAAAAAAAAAACAAGGCACAGTGCCACTTTGAAGTAGGGGAGGGGCAACTATCGAGAACATCAGTTGCAGGGGTATTATGAAGAAAGATGAGCAGCAAGATGTCTGTTCACATTACACTTGAACTTCTGCATGTCAGCACAGTTGGGAAAGCAGAATCCCGGAAGAGTTCCAAAGTCTAGCAGTTCTGGGGAAGAAACTATTGGCTTTCTTACACCTAGAGATCTCTACTGTGTAGGGTTAGGGTTTAGCTGCTTGTTGGGTTTGTCAGGAGTATTTATATTTAATGCAACTAAAATGAACATAAATTTAAGAATTAATTTGGCATAAAGCCCTCATTGTATTTATGCTGCATAGTTTTGCATTTCTGCATGACTGTGTAGAATTTAAGATAAAAAGGTTCCAGCAGATATATATATATATATATATATATATATATATATATATGTATATATATATATGACTACTTCATTTAATCACATAAATTAATATATGAAAGTATAAATTTATGTGTAAACTTTAAGTATTTATTTCAACAGTGCTCAATACGTAGGTAGAGCTAGCTAGTAAGTTATAAAATATATATATGGCGATTAAGCTACACAAAATATTCCGCGTTTCATCCATGCTAGGATTCATCAGGCTTATGCGAGGAGTTGTGGTTGTCTCACGTTTTTATATAAGCATATTCTATTGAATTTTTTAATTGGCCAATCAGCTTTCTAGTTTCCACTGCACCCTTCCTAATCAGCCAATGAGCATGCACTTATAGGACAAAGGCACAGTTGACCTCCAGTTCACCCCTTCCTTTGTGTCTGCTATTTTAGCGGGGAGCGTAGATATCTAGTGTTCTGGCCTATTTTAAACCTAGGTTAAATGTGTTTTATTTTATTTATTTTTTTTACTTATGTTAGTTTATATATATATATACATATATATATATATATATATATATATATATATATATATATATATGATAACTTATGTATATGTATGTTTATTTTATTTATTTTCTATTGTTATTGTTAATTTTAAAATTATTTTGTATTGCTATCCTAGAGTAAAGTTTATCCTGTGAACACAGTTGTTCGCTATTTCTCTCCAACAGTTTAATAGATGTTGGAGTTTTTTAAAGTATAGGATAAGAAATTTTTCATGAAGGCATAATCTAGATGGATTGTCTAGGTCTCTGCATGTGTTTGCATGGAGACAGACAGACATAGTGAGTTTTATAAATTAGATAAAAGTAACCTTGTGGTGTGTGTGTGAAAAAAGTCTCTACCGAACTACTCTAGGAATATTTGGTCTGCAGAATTGAAATTCATTGGACTTGAAACACACTTTCGATTTTGTTTTTAGCCAATAAAAATGTCTGCTAATGGGTCAAAGTTAAAAAAACCAAAACAATTAGAACTTGACAGGAGTAATTGACTAAATCTGTTTACATGCACAAATCTACATTCATAGATTAACCAACATTATTTTTAACAATTTATATGCGAATGTGTGTAACTAAGAGGCTAAGGAATGCAAGTGGGAGTTGTATGTTTGGTTTCGATTTTAGCTGATGGCACCTAAGTCATATTTTTTTTACATTTGTATCATTACTATATACTGAGTACAATATAAGAATCAGTAGAGAATTGGCTCTATAATACACAATCTACATAAATTAAAATATCATATTTAAGCATACCTCATGACCAGGCAGTGCCGGTGGTCTGCTTGTATATATACAAGTATAAGAAGGCTATAGCAATGCAGGAAACCGGGTGTTGAAGTGATATGACCCAGTTTTTTTTGCATTGCTATAACCTTCTTATAATCTTACATATTTATTTATCAGCAATGTTTCAAGCAAACTACATTTTCCTTATATATATGTGTGTGTGTGTGCGTGTGTGTGTGCATGCGTGCGTGTGTGTGTGTGTGTGTGTGTGCGCGCGGGCGTGTATAAGTAATTCTTACTGTTAAAGAGTTAATATTGTCTGATATTTTGTGGAGTGAACTCTCCCACTGTAATAATGGACTCTTCCCCTAAGCATGATAAAGTAGACTGATTTTTTTTTTCTGGTTTGACTACTTTGCTTTTCCTTTTGAGTGTGTGTGTGGGGGGGGGGGCTTTCTGGTGAAGACTATGAATTCCTTTTTTACATATTAACACCGAATGCTAATTACATTCACATTCGTTAATTATCAAAATAATGGACATATGATTGACATCTACAGATAAGTTGAAGCAAGAAAATTAAGAATATAAGCAGAAAATACAAAATAAAATGAAAATTAAAATATTGTCCAAAATGTTTGTAAACACTTGTGAATAATTTAATTTTTATGCAATTTTTAATTGTTTTTTGTTTTTTTTTGCATTTATATTGTTAGAGAGATCCTCATCTTTCTATTCCAGAAGACACTTGATAAAATTGAGCTGAAAGTTTTGATTCCTTGCTGCTGGAAGTGAGGTATTTCAACCAAGAAAACCGCAGAATATATTTGTGCTGCTGGAGGTGAAGGAACTTTGAAGGAATCGTGCATTTTGAGTTGATTCCAAATAGTTGTGCCATCATTGCCAAATTACTGCAAGCAACTGGAGCAGGTCTACAAAAGGTTGTAGCACAAGTATCTAGCTCTGATCAACCTGATCAAGTACCTAGCTCTGATCAACCTGATCAAGTACCTAGCTCTGATCAAGTGTGCTTAATGACATACACCGCCAGAAAGACAAAAGTTAAGTTTGAAGAGCTGAACGGCATTGAGGTTCTGCCACATTCAGCCTACAGTTCTAACTCTGCTCCACCAGATTACGGCCTTTTCCGCTCAGTGGAATACTTTCTGAAGGGCTGCATATTCGACTCATTTGATGAAGTCTAGGAAGCATGTCAAGAATTCTTTGATTTGAAGCTGGCAGAAAGTCTTGGAAGATGATGGTTTTTATTTTAAGGATTAATTTTTGTTTTATTTTGTTATTATTTAGTGAATAAAATTTTAATTTTTGCGAATGTTTATGAATTTTTGAGACAACCTAATAATTATTTTAAATCCATTATATTTGAATGACCCATTATGCTAGACAACAATTTTTTGCTTTTTGAATGTTGTCTCGATTTCTGCAACTGATCTAGAATATTTTTGCACTGTTGAATACGAAATGGCATCCGTTTGTGCTTCGTAGATTTGAAAAAGAAATAAAAACTATTTCAGATGGCAATTGATAAAATTGAGCAACGAGTTTTGATTCATTACTGCTGGAAGCACGGTCTTTCAACCAAAAACCACAGAAGATATTTGTGCTGCCAAAGGTGGAAGAACAGTTGTACATGTGGTGATCTCAAAGTGGTACAAGCATTTCGATTTTGGCGACATTGGTTGAAGATAAACAGCCGTCCCGAACGAGGTTTAAGTTGGATGATGGAGACTTGCAAACCGGGATGGATATTGCGCCTTCATTGAGCACTCAAGAATAGGCTGATGAGCTTGAAGTTAGAAAATCAACAATTCACCAACACCTGAAGTAACTTGATTTTGTTCACAAAAAGCAGCGTCAAGATCTGCATGGACTCACCGAGGGACAAGCCAACAGACGAGTTGAAATTTGTCGTCACTTGCTCAGCAATTCATTGGGCGAGCATTTTTGGAAGCACATTATGGTATAGGATGAGAAATGGGTCCATTTGGTCCAGCATAACTGAGACAAACAATGGGTTCAGAAAGGGAAAGAGACACTATTGATTCCAAAACAAGATCAATTCAGCAAGAAAGTCATGTGCGTTTGGTGAAACTTTGAAGGAATTGTGTATTTTAATTTGATTCCAAATGATTGTGCCATCAGTGCTGAACTTTACTGTAAGCAACTACAGTGGGTCTATGAAAAGTTGAAATAAAAGTACTCGGCTCTGATTAACCGAAACCGTGCTTTGATGCAGCAGGGCAATGTCAAGCCACACTCCACCAAGAAGACCAAAGACAAGTTTGAAGAGCTGGATGACATTGATGTTCTGCCACATCCAACCTACAGTCCTGACTGTGCTTCGGGATTTTCCACTCAATGCAACACTTTCTGAAGGGCTGCCGATTCGTCTCGTTTGATGAAGTTGAGGAAGAGTGTCAAGAATTCTTTGATTCAAAACTGGCTGAATGTTACTTTGAATAGATCCAAAAATTTGCAGATTGATGGCAGAAAATCTTGGAAAATGATGGTTTTCATTTTGAGGATCAATTTAAATAAAACAACAAAAAAAAACTTTTTATTATTACTTGATGAGTAAAATTTCAATGTTTTGCAAGTGTTTGCAAACTTTTGAGACAATAGGTAGCAAGTTTTGCCTGAAACATGAACAGAGTTGTGCTTAAGACAAATTGAGAAAAACGAAATTCTTTAACATAACGTTTTCTGTAAACTGCCCAGACGATCCCGACGATAGCATCAAGTACCTTAAAACTGTACTTCTTTTAAATTTAGTTATTGATTTTTTTTTTTTTTTGCATTGATTTTAAATCTACACTATGTGACATCTTCGTCATTTCCAAATCACTGGCTTTTCTCGGACGAATATAAAGATTTCTCGTGACCCCATTAGAGGGTGTAACGTGCACTCATAGAATGAATTTAGAAACATGACTTTCAGCATGAAGACTGCATGCGGCGGCGAATGTAGAAATAGACTCCTGGAACCATCGAAACACGATGGAATACTCTGAGTGATTGATACATATTGACAGGAGAAGCGAGTGGCGTGTGTTAGGCAATAAGAAGTGACGTCATATGTAAAATAAAAAATAAAAAACTTGTGATTACATCAAGTGAACAGTCATGTGTGACTAAGTACAATTATCATCAATAATATGAAATAAATAAACTTAAATATGTACTATATATATATATATATATATATATATATATATATATATATATATATATATATATATATATATATATATATATATTAGCAGGGTTACCCGGCGTTGCCCGGGCCATATAAAAAAAAATTGCATTTAACTACACTTGCTATTTTTAGGATATAAAAAAAAAACTTATTAAAATAGTTTAATAAAACATATTAATTTTGTTCCTCCTGGACAGCACTGCCTTTTAATATGCTATCTATATCAAAGATATCGATCACTCTTACCAGATATGATATCGTACTCTTATGGCCTCCAATAACGCTGCGTAGGTTTTCTTGTATAAAATTGAATAACAAAATACAGTGATATTGTTATTTTTTTTTTCTGGATGACACGCCCTTTAAACATACCTGCTCTACCCAGGATATTGAGCACTTTGGGTTCTCATGTAGTTGTTGTCTTCCTAATTCTACGTTCACTTTTTTCTCACTTAAATACTCCTATTCTGAATTCGTAGCAGTGGGCCGACATTAGTAAACTTTTTTTTTTGTACCAAAATGGTCATTAACAATATCTTTCTAAAAATTTAACCTATTTCAAACTGATATAAATTATTGGGTAATAAAAAAATTAAATTAAAACAAAAATCATTTTTCTTGTTTCAAATTATTTAATAAACTAAAAATCCCATTTTTAGTTTATTACTAAATTTAAAACGTTATTCTAGCAAATTACCTAACAATTTAATAAACAAAAATATCGTAAAAACTGAATTTAACTTGAAAATACTATGAAAAAAACAAACTTTTGAAGCATTTTAACTTGAAAATACTATGAAAAAAAAAAATAGGTTTTTAAATATAGTAATCAAGTAAAAATAAAAAATAAAAAAAATGGCAGTTTTACTTGGTTAAATAATTTGAAATAAAAAAAATGATTTTTCATTTTACTTTAATTATTTTTACTGTGCAATAATTTACTAACATTTACTGAATGAATAGAAACATTTTATTGTAATTACCTTTCCTAAAAAAAAAAATTGTGATTTTATTATTTTATATTTTTTATTGCATTTTCACCCCAAACAAGGCACAGTGGCACTTTAATGTAGTTGGCTACTATCAGGGACATAAGTTGTAGCGATACTATGTAGGGAGTTGAGCAGCAAGATGTCTGTTCACATTACACTTAAACTTCTGCATGTCAGTATAGTCTGGGAAACAAGAACCCGGAAGGGAATTCCAAAGTCTAGCTGTTCTAGGGAAGAAACTATTAGAGTAGGGGGCCTTCTTACATCTAGGAATCTCTACTGTGTAGGGGTGAGATTTTGCTGCTTGTCGGGTTTGTCTGGGGTATTTACGTCAAGGCAGTACAAGGGCTTGTAGTTCGTCAGAGCATCCACCATTAAAATACTTGTAAAACAGGCAGAAGAATGCAACATTTCGTTAGTGGGACAGACGACAGTTCAGGATCTATCAGGTTGACGACTCTTTTGAACCCTGTTCAGGAGTGAGAGACCAGGAGCAGATTTACGTAAGTAATATTTATGCATTCATTGTTTTAATTTAATCAATTGGTTATTGCACATAAAGCAAGACCCTAACTTTTAAACACGCCGGCAGGTGGCGCCTGCGTCTGTCAATTAAAGTATGGAATCACAAAATGAGGACAATTTTCAAATATATTTTAATAAAAAAATATAAAAATGCGTAAAAATTTTTTTATCAATTAATTTTTTATGTATAGCATATCTTTTTTCAAATAAGTATGTTTATTTAAGTTATTATGTTATATACTTTGTCAAACTATTTAGATATTTGAAAAATATATTATATTACAGAAACATGGAATAAAAAAAACAATGAATGTGTTACATTTTTTTTTACAGTTTTACCAGTTTCAAAACAACAGAAAATAGCTTAACAGTTTTAAAATGTGAACATTTCACATATGTTAAAAAAAATAAATAAAACATTAAATTCAAACAATACAATAAGTACGAATCCAGTAGATGATATTGCCAAAATATTTATTTTTAAATCGGGTTTGCAAATTAAAGTATATTTATAAAAAAACGTAACTATATTTGAAAACACAAAAGAAAACGTAAATATGTTTGAAAAAAAAAAAAAAAAAAAAAATATATATATATATATATATATATATATATATATTCACAAAAAATATCTTAATATTTTACCCAAATATATAAGTAAGCTGTTTTGGAGAATAGCGCAAGTATTGTATCCATTTTGTGCTTCCATACCTCATGGATAGATGCAGGCGCCACCTGCCAGCGTGTTTGAAAGATAGGGTTTCGTTTTATGCACAATTACCAATTATTTTTATTGCGCGGTAATTTATATCAGTTTGAAAAAAAAAAAATCACTGATGTCGGCCCACGGCTACGAATTCAGAATAGAAGCATGAAAAAAAAGTTTTAAGCGTTTATGATTGAAAAAATATTTGTGATTTACATAAGTAATATTCATGCGTTTAATAGTAATCTGATCTTTAAATCAACTCTCAGTTAAATCAACCGTCAATAAAAAAAAAACCCTATTATTTGTTTTGAGCCAAGTAAATAATACAAATTACAAAACAAAAAATATTTATAAATTTTTTTTAACCCTGTTTAAATGCAAAAACTTACCGAAATAAACGTTTAAAAAAAAATGCTAAAAAAAAACAAAAAAAAAAAAAACGAAATGTCTGCCATAAGGTGTGCGCAAACGCGAATGCAAAACCTAATAGTTCTAATACAAGCCTCTATAACCCATTCGACCATAGTGACAGTTATACAATGATGTTGAAAATTTATGTACTTAACGTATCTGAGCGGTGAAGTGATTCACGCATGCGCAGATGTTGAAATCGTTTAAAAAAAGAGGATCTTACTTGTTTGAAAACAATAGTGAAAAGATAATACTTGTTAATATAATCAAATGTTCAAAAACAGGTTTTTAAGTTTTAATAATCCAATTGCTATGGTCGAAGTGTAGGATCTGTTCTGGTCACGGTCAGTGAAGGACAAATCCTTCTAGATTGGAGCAGTTTTAATTTTTACTCTAATCCAAAGTACCACATATTTAGGGAGCTGGATTCCACCTCATCATTCTACAGCGTTGGGCAGAGCAACTTGCTTATTTAAATTTAGTGCCCTAAAGCGATGGTTGCTCCAAGGATGATAGAGATGGGCGTATTTGAGAGGGGGTGGGGCTTAAAATTTGATTCTTAACATGCGTTTTTTATTTATTTTTCAAGAACCTCAGTAAGCATCATGGAGTGGATGAAATTGAAATGCGATTTCACTGTTGAGGCATTTTTTCAAGTGGTCGCTCAATCGTCACAATGCAACATGCATTCCGTAAACATTTCAATATTGCTCCCTGTAATTGTTTCTGGCTGGCAGTCGATTGTTAAATGGGTAAACAATTTTAGGGAAACAGGTGATGTAATGAAAAAGAAACCTGGCCTCCCACGAACAGCAAAGTCACCCAGAAACATTGACGCGGTAAGACAATCTGTTTTGAGATCTTACCGACAGTCTGCCCGCAAACACGCATCTGGTCTTGGGTTGTCTGCTCATTCTGTGAGAATTCTCCATGAAGAACTGAAATTTCGTCCCTACAAATTGGTTATGGTGCAGGAACTCAATCCACATAATTTTATTACTCATGAAAATGTATATTAGGCGCTTTTGGGCTTTCCTGACGACACACTTGTTTTCTTCAAGTGATGAGGCTCACTTCCATCTTTTGAAATCTATAAATAAGCAAAACATGTGCTATTAGCGTCCTGAAACCCCCAGATAACTTCATCGACGTCTTCTACATGTAACTGTTTGGGATGCACTATCAGGAGTTGGCATAATTGGCGCATAGTTTTTTAGAAGAAAACGAACAGGCAGTATCAGTGATATCTGACCGTTATGTCAACATGTTCAATGAGCGCTTTCCTGCCAACACTGAACCAGATGGGTATGAAAAATGTGTGGTTCCAGTTCAAGGACTACTTTGCAGCAAAACTTTCCAGGACATCTCCTTGAGGGCTGATCTGGATTGGCCAGCATGGTCCCTTGATTTATCACCATGTGACTATTTTTGATGGGGATATCTGAAATCTGTTGTTTACAACGATCGTCCTAGCACTTTGACTCACCTGAAAAACAACATTCATCGAGCTGTCACCAACATACCCATCGATATGCTGGAAAGAGTTGACCGAAACTTCATAGTTCGATTAATTCAGTGTATAAAGAAGAATGGACGCCATCTTACGAATATCATCTTTAAAACGGGTAAAAAATAAACTTTAAATGTTGTACTAGTTGCAGTTCAAAGAATTACATGTATACCTGCATTACTTGTGTTTTAATTAATGTTCCAAATAAACAAGTTGCTCTGCCACACCTTCTGTAATATAAACCCACACACACACACATAAAAAAACGCTCTTGTGTCTGCTCTCATGAGGAGACAAATAAAAAGGAACTCTTCATCAAGTATCGAAAAGTTGAGAAATAGATTGTAACATACAGAAAGATTATAGAAGTCTTCAAGTCCAACATAAACAAACTCCTGACAAACCGCCCCCTTAAGTAAGGCACTCTATCAAAACCCCCAATACTAATGATTACTACAATACTATCTCATTGACTACTGTATACGCAATAACCTTCATCCCGGAGTGGCCTTCGGGCCTTGATAAGTGGTGACCCCCATGTAAAAAAAGAAAAAAAAGAAGAAGCATCGAGTGACCTGCAATAAATTCCGAAACAGGTTTAGGGTCATTAAGTATAAATTATTTCGACATCCGATATGAACGTGCTATGAACGTGCTATGAACGTGCGTTGTAAACTTTCTTAATAAAAGTAAAACCTATTAATAAAGAAAAGAATTTGCAGACGAAGATTATCAAATTACAAAGTCTACCTTTTTATTGCAATAAACAGTAGGGTTTGATTTATGGATTTGTGGGATGGAATTTAAAGAAAAACCTGTATTATCATCATTGAATATTTGAACTACCGTTCTCATCTTGAGCGTTATTTTTCACAACGTTTCGGTTACTGTAACCTTTGACCTTCTTTAAGTGTATCTTGTCGAACTCGAGAATCTTTCTATCAAACTCAGGAATCTTCCTGCTGAACTCGGGAATCTGAACGGAATTTCGAACTGAACCCTTTTAATCCACAGGGTAGCATGGTCTCGTTCTGTCAGCCATGACTGGATAGAAGTTCTAAGTAATTCGCAATTGTATTTTTAAGTGTTGCCTGCACAACCTCCAGAAGAGTGTAATTTAACAACTGATTTTACCAACCACTTTATCCACTACGCCATGGGTCCTGGAAATGTAGAAATTTCAACCCAATATTTAATCCACAGAACCCCGCCCTCTGGGACCCGGGCGACAAGATCAAAGTGTAGTATCTGTTCCAACAGATACTGCAAGCAAAGACCAGGTGTGGGGGCAACCCCACATATCTGACCTTTAACCAGCTCCCATTTCCCACCTCTCGGGAGCTGGTTCCCTTTTTCCCTTCCCCCTCCCTTCACTCCTCACATTAAAAATTGGCCATGTGCCTAATTTGCTCGGTGGGGGAGCAAATAAATACCCACAGAACCCTTTATTTAATCTATGGAATAGCATACTCTTGTTCTGTCAGCCATGACTGGGTAGAAGCCCTATGTAATTTACAATTGTGGTTTTGTAGTGCTGCTTGCACTGAGGAATGAACCTTCAACCTACAGAAGTGTAAGTTTACAACTGATTTTTGCACACACTTTATCCACTATGCCACGGATCCTTGTTCAAGAGGAAAATACTAGTCAGAAGAATCGAAATAATAAATGATCCCCATCTCAAATGTTCAGAAACAGCATCGATTAATCGATGTGAAAATAGCGGAGATCGAATTTCTAAAAATAAAGAGAAATTGATCAGTTGAAATGGAATCGTTTGAAAAGAAATCTAAATTCAACAAAAACGGTATTTTCATAATTGAAGGGAGAAAAAGAGAGAGGTAGAGGAGAGAGAGAGAGAGAGGTAGCAAGAGAGATAAAGGGGAGACAGAAAAAGAGGGAGGTAAAACAGAGAAAGAGAGAAGGATACAGGGGAGACAGAGACAGAGAGAGGGTAGAAGGGAGGCAGAGAGAGAGAGAGAGAGAGAGAGAGAGAGAGAGAGAGAGAGAGGTAAAGAGGAGACAAAGAAAGAGAGAGAGAGGTAAAGGGGAGACAGAGAAAAATAAAAATGATGGATTAAAGAGTGCAGTGCGAAGAGAAAGAGGATGTGAGATACAAAGAAAAGAGATAAGTGAGACAAGGGAAAAAGAGAGGAAAACAGACGACGAGAGAAGGAGTGAAAGAGAGAGAGAGAGAGAAAGAGAGAGAAAAATGAGAGAATAAGAGAGAGAGAAAGAGAAACATGAAATGATGGATGACAGGATGATTTGGGGGAGAGAGAAAGTGCGAGACGAGATGAGAGAGTACAAAAGTGAAACAAGGAGAGAAAGAGATTGACAGAGAGAAAAGCAGGGAGAAAGAGAAGGAAAGGCGAGGAGAGCATGAAACAAACAGAGGGAAATGGAAGAAGAAGAGAGTATGATGAGGAGAGACTGCATAAAAGAGAGATACAGTGAGAGAGAACATGAAAGACAGATGTGATAAAGAGAATGTGAAAGAGAGACGAGGGAAGAAAGACTCAGATGTCATGATGGGGTGCCACAATGGTGTGGAAGTAAGCGCTTTAGCAGGAATATATATATATATATATATATGATGGCAGCAAATTCGTTTTCGAACATTGCCATTACTTGATATAGCACAAAAAAAGATATACAGAAACACGAAAACAAATCAGTGATGGATCGCACAAAGGTGGCTTTTAAGCCCTGCCAAACTCTGGCATTCTTTGGCACACATTGTGCAGACATGTGCGCCACTAGCAGCACGTTCTTGATGGTCACTTCTATGCATAATCAAATGCCGCTTCAAACCACCTGCTGTTTTGTATGTCCGCCCACAGTTAACATAGTTTAGATCTGGCAACACAAGACTATATATATATATATATTTTTTTTTTTTTTCACCTTAAACAAAGCACAAAGCCACTTAGTCGTAAGGGGCTATTATTTGGGACCAGATGTCAAGTGCACAATCCGAGAGGAAAAAAACTATTTGAGTAAAAGATTTTATGGCATCTACATTGCCGTCGAAGGCGTACTAGTGCTTTGAGCTCGTCAGATTACTTGCCATTGCAATACTTGTAATACAGACACAAGGATGCCACATTTCGGCAATAAGACTTAAGTTGGAGTTTAGTTGATATTGCAGGTTCTATTAGGTTGCCGACTCTTTTCTGAACCCTGTCTAGGAGTGAGAGACTAGTGGTAGATGCACCAGCCCAGATGTAGCAACAATACTCTATGCATGGTCGAATGGTGGCTTTGTAGAGATACAGGATACTATCAGGTGTAAGTAGTCTTTTAGTGCGAAAATCACCTCAATGTATTTGTTCCAATTCATGTTGTCTGTGAATGTTAACCCTATGAGCTTGAGGGAAGTACTTTCAGGCAGTTTATCATTAATAGTGTTATGACAACAGCATATTCTTTTCATTGTTTTGATTCTCGAGTATACATCCGACACAGTCAACCGAGAACCACATCACTATATATAAAAGCATATAAAATATACACGGATACACACTCGAGAATCAAAACAGTGAAAAGAATATGCTGTTGTCATAGCTCTAATCATTAGCCATGGCAATCAGTGGTTGAGAAATTTTCTTGTAATTATTAAAGGAAATAAGTTTGGTCTTGGCAGCATCGAATTGACGGAGGAGCTTGGTAGCGTTTTTAAAGGTCAAATCATAGAACTTTGACACCTTGACAGCGAAATTTCTCACCGAAAACCGATTAAAAAGATTTTCCCAAATCTCAATACACCTTATGTCAAATGTTGAGTCTGTAGACTGAAAATTGACCGAGTAGTTTGGTAGGGAAATGTACACATACACAGACAATTTGACTTTTATAAATTATATTGTACTCAATACATGATAATGATTTCAAAAGCAATAAAATAAACATAGATGTAGGTGCCATCAGCTAGAATCAAAACCAAACATAATGCTTCAGCCTTAATCATTTCCATTTGAACTATCCTCAGATAGATAAGAAACAGTTAAAAATGAACCGACTTTAACGTATAAATGCATGTAGTCGACTTATGCCTGCCAAGTTCCGATTTTTGTTTAAATTTTGACCCCTTAGCAGCTATTTTTACTAGCTAAAAAACCATAAAAGGTTCACATAAAATGCAATCATTTGACCTCACTCTGCTCTGCAACCTTGTGTCTCAGAAAAGATGAATTTTGAAAAAAATGGAGACAGACGCACAGACATAGTGAGTTTTATTTATAAATTTGAATTTTATATTATAAAATAGCATTTGATAAGAACAATAATAAAAACAAAAATGCTAAACTAAATCTGGTTCAATCTACCTTCTAATACAAAGCAGTAAAAACGCAAATTGTAAAAATACTTTTTAGGATTGATAAACTCATCAATTCTTTCCTGGGGTTCATATATGGGTGACCAAAAAAAAAAAAAGAACGGGCCCCAACTCTAATTAATAAAAGTGTACACGAGGCCCGTTTTTTTTTGGTCATATATATATATATATATATATATATATATATATATATATATATATAGTCTAAGGTGTATTAGATCGATCGCTCTTTCTACCAACTTATGTAATTGTAGAATAAAATTCAACTACCCATTAATGAATAAATATTTAACAGCGCGTGCCATATACAAAGCAACAATAATGATAATATCAACAACAAAAGGGAGTACCAAATTATTAAAAGGAAAAATTATTCCCAACTCACATTTAGGTAAAGTCGGTTTTCTTTATCATTCAAAACACTTTCTCACACCTAAGGCTATTATCTCAACAAATTTACTATCAGACCATGTCATATTTGGGCCGGTGTATCTTTATCCAATTTGGAGGCTCTTCATAAGGTGCAGAAACGTATCTGTAATTTGATTGGCCCCCACCCTTTCTTCTCCACTGCAACTTCTCTCTCACAGACGTGATTTTACTAATCTTAGTCTTTTCTATAAATATTATTTTGGCATGTGTTTTTCAGAATTATCTGATCTATTTCCTGCTTCTTTTGTTCCAGCTTGTTTAATTCATTGGTCTAGTGGTCTTCATCAATTTACTGTTATAATACCTCATTATAATACTGCTTCCTATTCCAGAAGCTTTTCCAAGAACTCTAGGCTTGTGGAACTCTCTCCCTGCTGACTGTTTTCCATCTACCTTATAACCTTTGTTTTTTTTTCAAGACTAAAGTAAATAGGCATCTTCTGTCTTTTTATTAATCATTTTTTGTTTTTGTTATTGACTTACATCAAGTGGCTTCACGCCTTGTCTAGAGTATTTTTTGTAATTCAATCGTTTCTTTTATTTTATTTTCTTGTTTTATTTTGTTTAAAACTTAATTTTCCATTGCTTATAGTAAAGATAAAATAATAAAACTTTATTGATTTTAAACTGCCAGTAAAATTAAAACCTATAACTATCTCCAAAAGTGCATGTTTTTTTTTTTTGCATGGAGGTCACCACTTATCAAGGCCCGGAGGCCACTCAGGGATAAGGGTTATTGCGTGTACAGTAATCAATGAGATAGTATTGTAGTAATCATTAGTATTGGAGATTTGATAGAGTGTCTTATTTAAGAGGGCTGTTTGTCAGGAATTTGTTTATGTTGGACTTGAAGACATCCAAGTTGTAGTCAGGTAGGAAACAGGCAAACGGAAGAGAGTTCCACAGTCATGCACTTCTGAGAAAGAAGCTCTGCTCATGGAATCTACATTTGGATTTAGGCACAGATAATGAGTGGGGAAAATTATTGACAGTAGTTTCAGCCAGACGGGTGTTTCTCGTGAAAGATTGGTGAGGGGGGTCAAGAGATTGGATCTCAGACGAGCACTTGCCATGGAAATAACGATAAAACAAAGACAGGCTCGCAACGTCTCTTCTGTGGGAGAGAGGCTGCAGGGAAGAGAAAAAAGCATCCCCCACTAAGCTACGAAGTCTATTTTGTACTCTGTCAAGACAGGATAGGCTGTTTTTAGCAGCTCCTGCCCAGATGTGGCAGCAGTACTCCATCCTTGGACATACTTGGCTTTTATACAGATTACGTTTGTAAAAATATATGCGTATAATACATTTGTTTTTACAGTAATCTGAAAAGAAAATAATTAAAAATAACTTTACAACTACATATTTAGAGATTTAAAAAAAAAATCGAAATCAGAAATTGTATTGGAATTGGAAATTTAAAACAGAATAAGTAATTCTATCAGAATTGGAAAAATATTGGAATCGTCTCATCATTAGAACGAATTCAAAGTTTCTTCCCTTTTCCCTGATATTACTGAGCACTACATTGTTTAAATATATATAAGAACAGAAAACAAAATTTAAAAAATAAAAATAGTAACTCTAATATCAATTAGAAAATTCTAACATTAACTTATCCCAAATAAATAGTAACACTAGTGATTATAATAATGAAGAACCGTTCAATGGCTACACATATGCACACATTTTCATTACAGATTTCCTCAGGCCATAAATAAAAAGATTAGTTCCAATATCAATTGGGAAATCATAAAAAAAATGCAATATAAATAGTGAAAATGTAAATTATGCTTAAATGAAAAACATTAAATAATAAGCTTCAAAAATCAAATTAATTCATTAAACAAAAAAAAGCAAGAAAGTAACTCTGTATGAACGAATACAGAGTTATTTCCCTTGTTTAAAGATGGTGTATTGGCAACTGCTGCTAATAAGTCAAATAACACTGCCGTATTGCCTAAATGCTTAATTGCTATTAACGTAATGCATCATAGGGTATAACTAACACATGCCATTCAGAAGTAGAAATATAAAAATAGCACTATACTGTCAAAATATAAGAACAACAAATAAAAAAAATGATGAGTTCTAATATCAATTTTCAAATCTTAAAATTTTCTCCTTCTTGCAATATAAAATAGTAGAAAACGTAAAATATGCTTAGCAGAAAACATCGACCCATTAAATTTCAAAAGACAAATTAACTTATTAAACAAAAAACAAGAAATTATTACTAATTGCATACAAATACTTGTTTTGCTATTTAAGCCCAAATTAATCAATAAAAATGATTCAAAGTAAATTAAAAGCAATTGTGAAATAACTAACAATTAATATCCTATATAAATAAAGCAGTAGATGTATGTATGTTTGCCTCTCTGTATGTAAATATTTAACCGATAAAATCTTAAACTACTGGTTACATAACACTGAAATTGACAAGAAATAGTAATCATATTCAAAAAATGGGTTATAACGAGTAAAATCTTTATTTAGATGGATGAATAACTTGTACAGAAATATGCAGGCAAGTTGAAATCCAAACGATCATTTCAACTTGCCAGTATATTTCTATTTTTTCTGTGCATGCCCAAATTCAATTTATTTCTTCAAATCGTTTAATATTGAATTCTATTTATCTATCTCTCGATAGCTAGATCGGTAAGAAAAGCGGCTGAAGCACTAAATGTTTTAGTTTCAGTTCTAGCTGATGGCACCCACTATATATTAAGGTACAATATATAATAACCAATAGGGAATTGGTTCTGTAATAATAAATACAAAAACTGCATGGATTGAAATATATTTATTTAAGCTTATTTTGCAACTCGGTAAGACCCCCCCCCCTCCGCTAGTATTATATATGAAATAGGAAAAAAAAATCTTCATTAGTGAATAAATAATTTATATACAGTTGAACTCCGAGATACGATGGCCCTAGGATACGTTTTTTCAGGTTATGATGTGGAATACGATGTTTTTCTGGTCCCTGGTTACAGTATTTGCCCCGCCTTACAGTGTCATTTATAATGTTATTTGATTATATACATGTGTATTGTATACTGTACTGTATTTTGTTACTAATTTTTAATGCCGTATCCCAGGGTTCTACTGTATATACAAGCAAAAATAAATAAATAAAAATTGTAAAATAAAAAATATTTGTCTGTTAGTGATCGAATAAGAAATAAATATAAATATGCAAAAAAAAAAAAAAAAAAGCAATAAATAAGATTATAAAATATTAATGAATTTAAATTTTAAAACAGGGTAGATAACTCTAACGGTCTTACCTTATTTGATATCACTTGTTTGCCATTTCTGATGATTGATTAAAACTGTAAAACTGCAGTAAAATGTAAAAACTCTCGTGTGTGTGTGTGTGTGTGTGTGTGTGTGTGTGTGTGTGTGTGTGTGTGTGTGTGTGTGTAAATAAAATAGTTTTTGAGAATTGAAATGAAAGATAATTATTTTTATATAATAATAATTATTTTTAAGAACTGCATACAGATGGGGTTGAAAGATTAAACCCTTCTTCTCACAGAAACAAAGCAAACCAGCAACTTCACGTCAACTCCAACAAATAAGTTTCAATTTTGTTTCTCCTTCACGTACAAGCTACAATAATGTCTTAATCCATTAATGTGCAAAAATAAATAAATAAATCGTTTACATCATCCTGCACTTCTCATTGTTTGCTCAAATTTCCATAGGAGAAAATACAAGAAGATAAATGATAAAAGAAAAACGTCTGAGTTTTTAGAATTACGTCGAAAACTATCTATAATCCTTTGAAAAGGCTACAGGCATTAATGAACTTAGAAGATTAAACCTTATTTGATCCAGACAAGGAATACCTGAACAAAGTAACAATTGAATCAACGGAAATAAGTTTCAAATTTCATTTCAAAAAGAAACAAACCTTATTAAAGGATTAAATAATAACCCACAGCAAAGTGTACACTCCTCAGGACCTGCACAACTATATACATTTAAAAAATGTCATTCATTTATTTTATCAAATGCTCGGTACACTTGCAGACATTAAAGGTTTAAATTTTATTTATTAAAGGATTAAATAATACCTTACAGCAATGTGTATACTCTCAAGGACTTGCACAACTATATAGATTAAAAAAAAAAAAAAAAAAAAAGAAACTATTCATTTATTTTTTTAAAAGCACATTGCACTTGAAGACAGGGGCGAGGGGGGGGGAAGGAGTTTAAATTTTATTTAAATCTTCACAACACCCATAAAGACAGCTTAGCTTAGCAAGGACTTAAATTGGAAGAAGAAGAAAAAAGAAAAGAAAAGAAATAGAAACAATTAAAATGTCCTGTGTAAAAAATAAATAAACAAATAAATAAAAATTCGGGGGGGGGGGCGGGAGATAAAAGAAAAGATTAAATCTTTTAATTGCAAGTTTAAAGTTTTCTCGTGAGATTGTCGTTTATCATCAAAGAATCTTCGTATTTATTACATACTCATCAAAAGATCTTCACATAAGATATTTGTTTCTAAATTTTTTTAGATAAGGATTCATTATTCGTATTATTTGGATTCTTCAGACTACCGTTCTCATTTTGAGTGTTATTTTTACATTTCGGTCGATGTAACCTCTGACCTTCTTAGCCTTCGGGACAAGATCAAAGTGTAGTATCTGTTCTTCAGATGCTGCACTTCAATTTCTTGTTCTCTGTCAGTGGAGGAGAAATCTTTCACGACTGAGACAATTTTTATTTTTTTCCCTTTTCTCCACATTAAAAAACGACTCTGGTGTCTAACCCTGTCCCGTGGGGAGGCATTGTAAATAGGAACCTCTGACCTTCTTCGAATATATACTGTCAAACCCAGGAATCTTTCTGTCAAACTCGGGGATCTGCGCAGAATTTCGAACTGGACCCTTTATTTAATTCATAAGAGTAGCATGCTCTTGTTCTATCAACCATGGCAGTGCAGAAGTAATTCAGAATTGAATTTTTGTAACGTTACACATGTGTACACACTCGGGACCCAACACATTGTAGCTTCGTTGTAAGGAACATAAGAAAAAGAGAGGAAAAAACTCCAACTTGCTGTTTCAGGTTTTAATAAAAGACCTTTATTTCTCCTTTTCCTATCATGTGTGACTTCTTGTTATAGTAGTGACGTCACCCACATCTCGAATGTAATCGTGATTCTCAGTCTGCGCACACATTCTTATTTTTATATCTTTTGCTTTTCTTCCTCGCTGTGATGTTACTTCACACATGGCTTGGCATTTGCATACAGCCGCCATGTGCATACGTCCGTGCTCTATTACATTTTACATGTCACCTGCACTAAGGATTGAACCTTCAACCTGAAGAAGAGCGTAACTCTACAACTGAATTTCTCAACTACTTTATCCACTATACCATGGGTATAGGTTCAATCCTCAATGCAGGCGACGCTCAAAATATACTTGCGAATTATTTAGGACTTCTACCTAGTCATGGCTAACAGAATGAGAGCATGCTACCCCCATTCGAAATTCCATGCAGATTTCCTGAATTCCACAGAAAGATTCCCTGCAACCTCTCTCCCACAGGAGAGACGTTGCGAGCCTGTCTTTGTTTTATCATTTCTACCATGGCAGGTGCTCGTCTGAGCTCCAATCTCTGGTCCCCCCTCGCCAATCTTTCACAATAAACACCTGTCTAGCTGAAACCAATGTCAAAAAGTTTCCCACTCTTTATCTGTGCCAAAATCAAAACGTAGATTCCATGAACAAAGCTTCTTTCTCAGAAATGCACGCCTGTGGAACTCTGTTCCGGTTGCCTGTTTCTCACCTGACTACAATCTTGATGTCGTCAAGTCCAATGTAAACAAATTCCTGATGAACCGCCCCCTTAAGTAAGACACTTTATCACATCTCCAATACTAACGTACTGTACACGCAATAACCCTTATCCCCGAATGGCTTCCGGGTTTTGATAAATGATGACTACCTTGTAAAAAAAAAATTGAAATGAAGAAGGTCTGAGGTTATGAAAATAACACGCAAGATGAGAACAGCAGTCCAAAGAATACGCATAATCTATTCATTTCCATATTAAGTGATACTGAGTCTAATTAATACTTATGCAGGTAAAAATTTTGGAATACGATCTATAATATAATTCTCACCTGTCTCTTTAAATATATGTATGTATGTATGTATGTTTTTATGTCTGTCTAAAACTTTCGACATAGGCGATGGATTTTCACGAGATTGGTATCGTTTTGAAGCTCGACTCTTTGGATGACAAATATCAAAAGATTGGCTAAAAACATTAATTCTTTCACCCTCAACGGGGCACTTTTCTACAGGGAAGGGTCGTTTTTTTTTGCTAATATTTTCGAAAGTTATCCCTTCTTTTCGATTGACAAGCCTTAATTTAAACTTTCTCCACTTCCTGTTTGATGATGGACACAACGGCAAAGATGTCACGTTTCTTTTTTTTTTTTTTCACATTCTTTTCCTCCTTTGTGGTACGGGTTCGAGCCTGCCTGCCTACTACCACTTTTTTTTTTTTTTTTGCTCACCACACACTTCCAAACACCCAGGCAATGCCGGGCACGCAGGCTAGTGTTCCACTTTAGTGCATTAATGGATATGCATTCAATTCTAAGATTTGTTTAAATTATTACTTTTAGTATTTTAAAGAATCTGTCAAGTTAATGATTTATTTGGTTCACTCGCTTTTAGAAAGGACCCATGGCATAGTGGATAAAGTACTTGGTAATTTTTAGTTGTAAGTTACACTCTTTTGGAAGTTATAAATTCAATCCTCAGTGCGGATAAAACTAAAAATACAATTGCAAATTACTTAGAACTTTTACCCAGCCATGACTGACAGAACGAGACCATGATGCATCTGTGGATTAAGGTGAGGATTCCATTTAAAATTCGAGTTTAACAAGATACACCTAAAGGTCGGAGGTTACATCGACTGAAATGTTGTTAAAATAACACTCAAGATGAGAACAGTAGTCCGGAGAATCCAAAAACAAATAATCACTCCTCATCTCAAATATTTAAAAACTTGGCAGGAATTTTTTATTAAAAAAAAAAAAAAAAAAAAAAAAGCTCCAATCTCTGTACTATGTTGCATCCCTTTTCCTCTTTTACAAGTATTTTAATGGAGTGTGTCTAACGAATTCATAGCACGTGTGCCTCTTCAACGTAAATACCCTGAATGACAAGCAGCAAAATCACACCCCATTCACTGTAGAGACCCCCTAGATGCCGGAAAGACTTTGGACAACTATACTTATTTTCTACTGATCTCATCTTTGATATAATTTTCATAACATCTGACGCAACAAGAACAATCTACCTCTGTGGATCAAATGAAGTGTTCAGTTCAAAATTTTGTGCAGATTCCGAACTTCGACAAGATACACCTGAAGAAGGTCTGAAGTTACAGCAATCGAAACGTTGTGAAAATAACACTGAGAATGGATGAGGACAGTAGTCTGAAAAATGCAATACTTTCTAGTTACATTCGGTGCTTTGCCAATCTTCCGACTGTTAGCAAAGGAAGCTCTACATCGTTTCATTAACAAACAATATCTCAGTTATACATGCATATATATATCTTTAATCGAATAATTTTTTTTTGTGCATTCATATTCATAGTAAAACACTTTTTTTTTATTTATTTAAAAAAAAATACAACTTTGTTATATATGGAACGTAGAATGCCATTCATCTGCAAGAGATCTAGCTAATTTGCATATTCTTTTAAACATTCATTTTAATTAATTCCCTATTAGTTTTTTTGGTTTTCTTATGGAATGATCATCTTTAGTTAACTATTACGTGTAATTATATTCATGCAGATATTCTACATGATTTATACTTGTGTAATATTTGTGTAAGAAGATTATAATAAGCACAAAGCTCTCTTTCTATATATATTTATGTATGTGCATATGTATTTGTTTAAAAAATGTTGCCTACCAAACACTTCTGTCAGTTTTTGGTCTACAAACATGGAAGTTAATATATAGGGTATTTGAACCCATGCGAAACTTTATATTTCGGTTTTAGCCAGGGAAAATCGGTGCAAATGTGTGAAAATTAACAAAATCAAATGTGCCAGGTGAATGTCAAACAACGGCATAAGAATATGCATGTGTAACGTAATAACTATTGGTTCATGTTTCAAGTTTTAGCCTTGTAGTAAACATGCCTTTTTTAAAAAATTTTTTTTTACACAGTGATCACCACTTATCAAGGCCCGGAAGCCACTCAGGGATAAGGGTTATTGCAAGTACATTACGTTAGTGTGGAGATTTGATGAAGTGTTTACTTAAGGGGGCAGTTCATTAGGAATTTGTTAACATTGGACTTGAAGACATCCAAGTTGTAGTCCGGTGGGAAGCAGGCAGACAGAACAGAGTTCCACAGGCGTGCAGTTCTAAGAAAGAAGCTTTGTTCATGGTACAATTATTAACGTCAAAGGAAAAATTGGTTTTGGTTTCGATTCTCGGTGGTGGCGCATGAGTCATTCATTTTTTAACTTTTTACTTTACTATATATTGGGGCCAATATGACATAATAGCAAATACGGATCTGCATTAATCAAAATATCATATTTAAGTGTATTTTACGACAGCCTGCTATACATAAGTCGATTTTCAGGACTTCATATGATGGTAAACAAACGTTACATATGTAATATAGTTATATATATATATATATATATTATTTCTTAATTTCATTCATCCAGAGGAAGTCTCGAAATAAAGACGAAACGTTGATGAACACATAATTTAGTTTGTTTCTTTTTATTTCTCTATTTTGTCAGAATACTATTTCCATTATTCTCATTATATGTATATATATATACTAGCAAAATTATCCGTCGTTGACTGGGTTCAAAAACAGCCTACAGAAAATGGACTCTGATTTATGAAAGTATGATAGGTTATGAAAAGGAAGGGTTGTAAAGTGATAGCTTCGAATTTGGGGGTATCAAAACCAAAGCAAAATATGATGAAAGTAAAAATAAAATAGATAAACCCCATGATTTATTATACCATACCTGTTCACACTGAAACACTTATTATAATATTCTGTGGATCTATATTTAAAAAACCTTGTTAAACTTTGTGACATATTTCCATTCTATGGAGGTCAGGTGCGAACGAACACCCCATAATTTTATTATACCATATTTCTTCAAACTGAAACATAATTATCAAAGTATACTTACGCAGATAGATATGAAAAGTTTTTATTAAAGTTTGTGCCTATTTCCATTCTATGGAGGCCAGGCGCGAACGCAGACCACACAATTTTATTATACCATCCCTATTTAAGTTAAAACATACTTATCAAAGTATTCTTATGTACATCTATATCAAAAACACTTGTAAACATTTTCTTTTTTTAATTTTTTATTTCCATACTTTGTGGACCAGGCGCGTACGCAGACCCCACAATTTTAATGAATCATCATTATGCCAGATCGAACATACCCATTCCTGTGTCTCAATACATCTATCATTATACATGTAATCAGTTTTTTTAAAATAGTCAACTATATAGGAGCTTATTCGTGACCAGACACACACAGACGTTCATATATATATATATATATTCTGCAATTAAAGCTAAGAGTTATTCCCCTTGACGATTCTGATTTTTTTTTTCCAGTAATTAGTACAATAATAACAATCAAGAATTCATGGAATATTGTTGCCACATCTTGGCTGGTGTATTTGCCACCAGTCTCCTAGACAGGGTTCAAAAAAAGAGTCGCCAACCTAATTTTTAGCCTCAAATGTTAAAGAAATGTTGACTTTATGGATCAGCAATAAGTGCAAGCAACAAATCTTGGTAAAAGTTGATATAATTTTAGATGAAGCCGATTCTCAGGACTTGGTGATGATAGACCAACAAAATGATTGGGAAAATGCTCACAGTTCTTGGCGAATCAAGTGATGGACAAGAAAAATAGACTTTCGATATTTATGCTTCTTCAGTTTTATTGGTATTTTTAGTGATGTTTTTGCACACATTTAAAAGATTAGCGTTGATTCTTTAGGTTTCTTATGAACTTAGAAATTTGCGATTTAATTGTTTACAAATTTAAAAATAAACATCAAATACATCAGATTCCATTTTATCTTGAAGGAATACCTTTCCCTGCACAGTAAACATTTAACAAAGATTGATATGGCACGGTTTTCATCAAAAAGAAAATTCGAAGAAGCATGAAAAAAACAAACAAAAAACTTAAACCTTAAGCAAGGCATACTATTACTTGGAAAAAAAGGGGCTTCTATTTTGGATAATGTACAAGAGAGGACTGTAGGGAGTTGACCAGTGAGATGTCTGTTAACATTATATTAAAACCTCATCAGATTAACAGAGTATATCAAGGGGGAATAAGTGCTATAAGTTCATCAGAGTACATTCCAG
Organism: Euprymna scolopes; assembly: GCF_053919585.1. Taxonomy (NCBI): domain Eukaryota; kingdom Metazoa; phylum Mollusca; class Cephalopoda; order Sepiida; family Sepiolidae; genus Euprymna; species Euprymna scolopes. The sequence goes on from NC_136501.1 coordinate 12,283,707, forward strand.
TAAAGCACTGTAATATGGAGAAAACATTGAATTGTAAATGAATATTACACCTGAATGTAATTGAATAATACACTTGAATGTAATTGTATAATACACTTGAATGTAATTGTATAATACACCTGAATGTAATTCTATAATACACCTGAATGTAATTCTATAATACACTTGAATGTAATTCTATAATAAACCTGAATGTAATTGTATAATAAACCTGAATGTAATTGTATAATACACTTGAATGTAATTGTATAATACACCTGAATGTAATTGTATAATACACTTGAATGTAATTGTATAATACACTTGAATGTAATTGTATAATACACTTGAATGTAATTGTATAATACACTTGAATGTAATTGTATAATACACCTGAATGTAATTGTATAATACACTTGAATGTAATTGTATAATACACCTGAATGTAATTGTATAATACACCTGAATGTAATTGTATAATAAACCTGAATGTAATTGTATAATACACTTGAATGTAATTGTATAATACACCTGAATGTAATTGTATAATACACTTGAATGTAATTGTATAATACACCTGAATGTAATTGTATAATACACCTGAATGTAATTGTATAATACACTTGAATGTAATTGTATAATACACCTCGGCCTAACGTTCACAGTAAACATGAGTTGGAACAATTACATTGAGAGCATTGCCAGGACCGCTGCGAAGAAGGTAGGTTCTCTCTAGTGCTAGAAAGCTATTAATGCCCGAAAGTATCCTGTACCTCTATAAGGCCACCATTCGCCCATGTATGGAGTATTGCTGTCACATTTGGGCTGGTGCATCTGCTACTAGTCTCTCACTCCTAGACAAGGTTCAAAAGAGAGTCGCCAACCTGATAGGGCCTACACTGTCATCTAAGCTTCAGCCTCTGTCCCATCGACAAAATGTAGCATCCCTCTGCCTGTTCTACAAGTACTTTAACGGTGAATGCTCCAACAAACTGCAAAAACTTGTACCCCCTCAACGTAAATACTCCCGACAAACCAGACAAGCAGCTAAATCCCTCCCCTTCACAGTTGAGATCCCTAGATGTAAGAGAGCCTTCTACTCCAGTAGTTTCTTTCCCAGAACCACTAGACTTTGGACTTCCCTTTCGGATTCTTGCTTCACCAACTCTACTGACATGCAGAAGTTCAAGTGTAACATAAAACGACATCTTGCTGCACAACTCCCCACATAGTACCCCTGTAGCTTATGTCCCTGACAGTAGCCCCCTACATCAAAGTGGCAATGTGCCTTGTTTGGGGTGAAAATGTAATAATAAAAATTTTTTTTTTAAAAACACCTGAATGTAAATACATAATACACCTGCATGCGAAATGAATAATACACCTGAATGTAAATGAATATTACACCTGAATGTGGTTTATCGATTAAATAGATGTAGATGGAAATAATTCGGTAAGCAAACGGAGATGAATTCCTTTCTGTTAAAATTAATTGCTTTACTATAAGACAATTTCCATTGAGGAATGTCATTTACAAACAATGTTTCAAACTATATTTCTACTCTCATAGAAAAGTCACTTTGTGTGTGTGTGAGTTCCTTCCTTATAGATTCCAAAACGGCTTAGTTTATCTTTTGCAAATTTCACACAAAGCTAATTTATGTGTCTGATAATGTTCTTAGATATGTTTTATACAGCTATTCACCCGATAAGTATTGAAAAAATCGGATCTTTAAAATATTTTTTTCTCTATTATAGATAAAACGTAATTTTTACAGGCTAATATTTTATGTTACACCGGCCAAGGGAGATAATAAAATTTCAGCAAATCATTTGTTCTTAAAAAATAATAAAAAAAAAAAAAAAAAATTTATTATAATCTGGAGATATAGTTAAGTGATAGATCGTTCGACTACAGATAAAATGATCCCATTTAAGCCCGGGTGACCCTTACCATTTTATTTTAATTTTTTCTTGTTAATGAGTTCAATTTTCAATAAAAGAAGAGGTATCATTTAAAATCGACGCAAATTATTTCTTTGTTTGGATATTTTAAAACTAAAAATTAATCAGAAGTGACTTTTCCAAGGCATTCATCATCAAGCTAAAAAATTAGCTGATGTAAACAAACACAGACGGAATTTGATGAACGACATTTTTAAAAATTAAAAAAAATTTTTTTGTGAATTAGTCCACCAGGCAAATTATTCCTCGTAATATATAATAATCAATAGAAGATTGATTCTATAATAATACATACGCAATCTGCATAAATTAAAATATCATGTTTAAGCGTATTGCATGATTGGGCAACGCTGGGCGTCCAGCTAGTTAACAGCCCCTTCCTCTAAATACTTACGCATCAACGAATCACTACTACGAACCATCTTTAATCGCACACCATAACACTATTCTTTACTCTACTCACCTTTTCTTTCTCCCACCCTTATTTTTAATTGTATGTATATTTAATTTGACTCTGTTCAATAAATATTGTTCTTGACAAAGTTTTGTAGATAAAACGAAATATCGAAACATAAATAGCATGCTTCTGTGTTAATTCTTTTTGTTCTATAAAGTTTGCTCTTTGCATATTACTCTTGTTCTTCTTTGTACCCTCTCACACACACATTAGAAGAATGTGACCCGTTGGATCACCCATTGGACTCAGGTTAGATTGTTTGAACGAAGAAAAAGTGAGTTTGCAAAACCAAATACTTATAAATTAAAAAGATAAAATCCAAAATTAATCTCCTTCTGCCCGTTATATCCCCCTTCTCTTTCTCTCTACAGCTACGAGTTAGATAGTATTAATATTTGTGGTGATATTTTCTTTTGTATGTAATGGATTATTCTAAACATTTTACTCTGTTCGTTCTTTATGACCTTTGACTGCCAATAAACACAGAGAAAGAGAGAGATAGAAAAGGAGAGAAATAGGCCATATAAAATATAAGAAGAGAGTTATACAACAGAGTGGGAGGATGAGAGTAATAGATAGAAGCTTACTAAGGGGGGGGATAATTACTATTTGAGGCTAATTAGAGCAATTAAATTTGCATTACATTTAAACTTCTGCCTGATAGTACACCCAGGAACGCAGGGAACAGGTAGGGGATTCCAAAGTGTAGCAATTCGAGAGAAGAAACTATTACAGTAGAGGGCTTTCCAGCATCTAGGGACATCTACAGTGAAAGGGTGTAATTTTGTTGCTTGTTAGATCAGTCAAGAGGATGTACATGAATGGGGCACAAGTGTTAAGAGTTCATCAGAGCATATTCCATTAAAGTACTTTAAGTCAGAAGTTGTAAAAATTGTGATAGAAAACAAAGTAATACAAACATAAATCCAGGAAATGTTTTTTGTTTCATATGATACCCGTTAATCGAAAATATAATTAAACGAGAACGGTTTGTGAACCTGAAACATGTATCACTTTACAAAATGGAAACATTGCATTGTGGGAATTTAAAAAAAAAAAAAGAAAGAAAGAAATACATTAATTATTCAATCAATCAGTTTTATGAAAATAAACAACCTGTCACATGCAAGCTGTCACAGAAGCTGTTACAGAATGGTAAACAAGGGAGTAATTAAAATGAAATAACTGAAATCGCTAACAGATGTTAACTGACCTAAAACGGTGCACCTAGTCTATAAGCATGTAGGAAGTGGAGGAGAGGCTAAAATCAGTTACAGATTTACATATTAACCCTTCATGCACATCGCTGAAACACTCGGAATTTTCTGGGCAGTTTACATAAAATGCCAAAAGATGTTGAAATGATGAACCAATGAAATCGTAGCAACCAATGTCATGCTACCATTGGTCAATAATAAAAAATCTAAATATTTATCCTCATAAAAAAAAAAACATGAAAAACAGAAAAAATCATATAAAAAAATTAAAAAAAAAATTTGTTTGGTATCAGTTGTTGGTTATTCAAAAAATAAATATTCATTAAACTTACCTTACAACGAGCGTTTTCCTTATTTTAGTTTCAATTATCTTTAAATTTCATAAATTATCCCAATAATAATTCATTGTATTTTCTTCGTAACAACAAAAAGATATTGTTTTCATTTTTCAATTAATTTTTTTTATTAATAATTAATTAATCATCTTCGTAATAACAGAAATAATTTTTTTTTCATTGAAAAAATGTCCAGCATTTGCATGAAAAAAAAAAAAAAAAAAAAAAAAAAAATCATGAAAACTTTGTTTGGAACCTTTCAGCATTTTATGTCAACTGCTCAGAAAATTCTGACAAGAGAATAGTCCTTATTCTGCATAAGTACTGTTTTGTTATACTGTTTTGACCTTTTTTTTTTTTTTTACATATGGGTCACCACTTATCAAGGCCCGGAAGCCACTCGAGGATAAGGGTTATTGAGTGTACAGTAGTCATTGGGATAATATCGTAGTAATCGTTAATAATGGAAATTGGATCACTTAAAAGGACAGTTCATCAAGAATTTGTTTATGTTGGACTTGAAGACAAACAAATTGTATTCAGCTGGGAAACAGTCAAACGGAAGAGAGTTCCACAGGCGTGCAGTTTTAAGAAAGAAGCTTTGTTCATGGAATCTATGTTTTGGTTTAGGCACAGATAAAGAATGAGGAAAATTACTGACAGTGGTTTCAGCTAGACGAGTGTGTTTCATGAAAGATTAGTGAGGAGGAACCAGAGATTGGAGCTCAGACGAGCACTTGCCATGGAAATAACAATAAAACAAAGGGAGGCTTGCAACGTCTCTTCTGTGGGAAAGAGGTTGCAGGGAAGAGAAAAGGGCATCCCCCACTAAGCTACAAAGTCTATTTTGAACTCTGTCAAGGCAGGATAAGCTGAACAGAAAATTTCCGACATTTCAGACTACTGTTTATGCAATACTGCCGACCTAGTAAACAGCTTTTTCTTCTCCCTTTGTCAGAAAAATCACTCATTGGAAATGAGGACTGAAGTACAAAAAAGGAGAAGCGAGAGTTACTGGAGCTGCCGATAACGCATCTACAGTGCATTATCTACTCTCCATTCGATTAAGTTAATGACATCCACAAATAACGTTTAGTCTGAAAATGGCAGCTGATTTCTTTTTTCAGGAAATCGTTCCAGACAAAAAAATGTAAGTAAAAAAAAAAAAAAAAAAGTATTACTTCACAGTCAAAAACCAATGATAGATGGATATATTTTAACCCAGAAAACAGCAACTATTCCCCCTTTGTCTGACACATCACTCATGGAATATGAGGACTAAAGGACAAAATAAAGTAAGATTTATGATTCGAAAAGACAAAAAAAAAACAAGAAAATGCAGCTTACACCAAGATATTTACAAAATCAGCCAACAGGCAGAGAGAGAGAGAGAGAGAGAGAGAGAGAGAGAGAGAGAGAGAGAGAGAGAGAGAGAAGGGGATGCAGATTAAGTGGTGAATGTAGAGAAGGAAAACTTGTTATTCCTTCTCTTTCTCGATCTGGTATGCGAGAGGAAAGCATTGTTCTAATGAAAATACATTTTGTCAGATTTTTACAAAAATTACATTTTAAAATTTCGTTTTACACCATTATATTTTTGTATTTTGATAAATATTCGATTACTAGTAAATAAAAAAAACAATGATAATTAAACCATAGGTAATGGAGTCACAAGAAAACCCACACACATACACGAAGGTGTCTCAATTTTATTATTTTACAGATTAAACAAAAAAAAAAAAAACATCTAAATGCGAAACTGATTAACTTTTTCAAACTGTCCTTGTCAATAAATTGTGATAAAAGATATTAACAACTTCCTTAAATCAGACAATTTGTGGTTTTGTAAAAAGATGGGTGCGAATATAGGCGACATATATTCATAGGTTGACACCTTCATATTTCTGGCCACACAATCATTAGCCATTATGTGTGTTTTTTTAAATCTTTTATCTAAACCTTTTCATAGTTATTAATAGTAATAGCCTTTTAAATACAGTTTTATGAAGATTGAACGATGTGGTTGAAGTCACTACATCATTTCATAGAGTATACATTTTTTTTTTAAATAGTATAAAAAATAATGTAAAACAAGCAAGCAGAAGTGAAACAAAAAGGATGCAACCAACAAAACTGGAATCGCAAAATTGTTAAATTCATTAGCATCTCCCCCCCCAAAAAAAACCCCCAAAAAACACACAACTGGAGAATCAGCATAGACTGGCATCACATCAAATATTTGAAGGATCAAGAAGGATGGAAAGATCGAGGAGAAAAAGCACAAACCAGACCTCTGCTGGATATGTGCGAAGAGCACTGGGACCTTGGGGAGACTTATTGCCACCCAAATTCCAGTGATGATTAATGGCCATTGTCAGCGAGAAGTCAATGGCAAATGACTGTTGCAATAACGCAAATTCACTTACAAAGGTTATCAAAAGAGATGAAGAGTACTGGTGATCTGGGGAGACTTGTTGTCACCCAGATTCCAGAGAACACCACAGCGAGCAGTCTCTGACAATGACCTGTGTGAGAACTCCTAATGAGTACAAATAATAATAGTGTGCACTACTAGGGATAAAAAGGGGAAAACTAGAGACATCAGAGCATATGTAACTGCCTAACCAAGAGAAGATGAGGGCGTTTGGTGAACATGGTGCTTAAAAATATCTGGGAGTTCTGGAAGCAGACATTATCAAATCTACAGAAATGAAAGAGAAGATTGGAAAAGAGTACCAGAGAACAAGGAAACTCTTAGAAACAAAATTATAGTACATAAATCTAATTAAAGGAATAACCATCTGGGCAGTATCGCTAACAAAGTACTCTGGAGCATTCATAGGCTGAACTGAAGAAGAACTTGGGCATCTTGATCAGAAGTCGATGAAACTAATGACAATGCATAATGCTTAACACCCAAAATATGATATTGACTGACAGAAAGTGAAAAGGAATGAAGGGGGAAAAGGACTGATAAATGTAGCAGATATTGTAGAAGACAAGAAAAGATTTGGAAAAGTGCATAACTCGAAATGCAGAAAGATTGATAACTGTGGCGAGAAACCAGAAAAGAAAAATGGACAGTGAAAAATCTATATGGATGATTCATAAGAACAGAGAATCACAAACACACCTGGACATGGCTAAGAAAAGGACACATGGACAGAGAAACAGAATTTCTACTGAGAGCTGCACATAACAACGCAATTAGAACTAACCACAGCAAAGCTAAAATAAATAAAACACAGAAAAACAGTAAATGTAGACTCTGTGGACAATGAGACGAAATGGTAAACCATATAATAAGTGAATGCAGCAAACTAGCCCAAAAAGATAACAAAAACAAACACGACTGCATGAGGAAAGCAGTACACTGAGGACTTCTGCAATTTGAATATGCAGACAAATGGTAAAGGCACAAACCGCACACAGTACTTGAAAATGAAAACCACAAAATCCTTTGGTACATGGAGTTGTAAATAGATAAATCCATCCATGCAAGGAGACCAGACATCATAATAATTAACAAGAAGAAAAACTGACAAATTGTAGATTTTACCATCCCAGCACACAACAAAGAGACAGAAAAATGAAAGAAATATGTAGAACTTGACAGTAAACTAAAAGGAATATGGAACATGAAGAAAATCAATACCAATAATTGTAGGAGCACTAGGAATAGTTCCAAAGAACCTGGAAAAAAAAAGACTAGGAGAAATAGGTAATAAGAAAGATTGAGACTATGCAACAGATGGTAATGCTAAAAACAGCAGAAATCTTGAGGAAAATCCTTGAATGCAGAAACTAACCCACATGAGCTACAAATGCTAACTGGCTATGTGGAAACTGTAACAAAAGTAAACCAAAAAATAGAAAGCAACCACACATGGAACTAAGAAAATTTGTAGGTTAACTGCTACAAACAATTTTTTTTTTAAATAAAATAAAAGAATGGTGGTATTGACTTTAACTGGCCTCACACCAAATAATCATGAAGGGTGGAAAGGATCGAAAAATCAAGGAGGGAAAGCACTAACCAGACCTAAACTGGATGAGTGCAAAGAGAACTGAGACCTTGGGGAGGCTTGTTGCTACCCAAATTCCAGTGAAGATCAATGGTTGCTACCAATGAGAAGTCAATGGTAAACGGCCGTGTTTATGATGCAAAACCATTTGCAAAACTTACTGAAAGAGGTGGAGAATATTGGAAATTTGGGGAAATTTGTTGTCACTCAGACTCCAGGGAACACCAACGGTTGAGTATTCTCTGATGATGACCTATGTGAAAACTCCTAGTGAGTAAAAATGACCATTATAATAATAATAATAATAATAATAATAATAATAATAATAATAATAAGAAGAAGAAGAAGAAGAAGAAGAAGAAAGAATTAGAAAAATAGATAATGCAAAACATCGCAAGAAAGAGACACTGAAAAAAAAACACACAAAATAGAAAAAAGAGAGGCAAGGAATAAGACGAGAAAAGGAAAATAGTAAGAGAAACAGCTACACGGACCAATTCATAAGGATGACAAAAGATGAGACTCATGATCTGGCTAGGTATGGCTACAAAATGAAACCGAAACAGAAAAACTGAATCCCTAATAACAGCCGCACAAGATAATGCAATTAGAACCAACCACATCAAAGCAAGGATCAACAAGACACAAGGAGACAGTAAATGCAGACTCCTCTGGTAAGGAGACAAAACAATAAACCACATAATAAGCAAATGCAGCAAACTAGCACAAAGAGAATACAAAAAAAGATACGATCAAGTGAGAAAGACAGTACACTGAGAATTATGCAAACAACTGCGTCTTGAATACCCTACGAATGGTACAATTCCGTGTATTTGCTCAGCTGGAATTGGCCAGAGATCTCAAAGGGATACGAAAGATGAAGAAAGTCAAGATTACACCATTAATAGTAGGAGCACTAGGAACAATATCGAAAACTTTAAAAAAAGAATGGAAGGTACTGGAATGAGCGGAATGGCTGAAAAGATACAGAGGATAACAATAATGAAATCAGCTGAAATATTAAGGAAAAGCTTTGAATGCAAAGACTAACTCACATGACATATAGATGCAATCCAGACATAGAAACTGCTACAGCTGTAAATAAACACCATATGTAATCATGAAAAATGAAACTATAATTATAAGCCCCTATGCCAGTCCAATGTTTTAGTGTGACCATAAACTGCCGCTACACCAAATAATCGAGGAGGATAGAAAGACGGAGAAGAGAAATCACTAACCAGGCATTCACTGGATGACTGAGAAAAGGACTGAGATTTTGGGGAGGCTTATTGCCACCCAAATTCCAGTGAAAAACAATGTTTGCTACCAGCGAGAAATCAATGGTAAATGGCTATTGCGATAATGCAAACTAATTTGTAAAGGTTATCGAAAGAGGTGGTGAGTACTAGAAATCTGGGGAGACTTGTTGTCCCTCAGACTTTAGGCAATGCCACAGGTTGTTCTTAAAGCAAATTCTTTGTGAAAACTCCTAGTGAGGAGTAGTAGTAATAATAATAATAATAATAATAATAATAATAATAGTAATAATAATAATAATAATAATAATAAGAAGAAGAATATTCATAATAACGGTCAAGGAGAATGGAAAGATCAAGGAGAGAAAGCATTAACATGATCTCTACTGGATGAGTGTGAAGAGGACTCGGACCTTAAGGAGGCTTATTGTCATTCAAATTCACGTGGGGATCAATGGCTGCTGCCAATGAGAAAACAATGGCAAACTGTTGTAGCGATAATGCAAATCGATTTGCAAAGGTTACTGAAACAGGTGGAGAGTACTGAAAATCTGAGGAGACTTATTGTCACTCAGATTCTAGGGAACATCACAGATTGTTGACAGAGAGAAATCGTTGATGATGGTCTGTGTGAAAACTAATAATAATATCAAAGTAAAGAGACTTATTATTTTTAGTTATGCAAACAGAATCTTTAAATACTATCTAGCTGGCAAGTGATATCTCAATGCTTTTTTTGTAAAAAAAAAAAAGACATTGTTTACTACTACAGTGCTCCATTTGTTTATCTATAAAGAGTTTTGTATTTTGCTAATATTAACTGGCAATATCCCTAATGACAGTGATCAACTCTAGAATGGGGGCTTATATAGTCATTCTTTGACAATTTTGCTATATCACAGCTCTTCAGTGCAGCTAGACCAGCATCTACTGTTTATATATATATATATATATATATATATATATATATATACAGTATAATCACGTTGACACACCAGTTCTTGTCAGATCACCAAAGTTAAGCAATGTCGAGCCTGGTTAGTACCAGATGGGTGACCATTTGGGAATTCTAGGCGCTGTATGTGTTCTCCGCTTACCTTGGCATTTGTTTTCAGTCGTCCTGAGCATACATTCCACTTGCCACTGGTATTTAATGATGTCAACTCAGGAGAAGTGTGTTCGAACATTGTGTACCTCCTGCTACAAAAATTTCATGTGCAGGCACCCCTACGGTGGGTATCCATGGTCTGTCAAAGACTGAAGGACCCTACCCTATATATATATATATATATATATATATATATATATATATATATATATATATATATATATATGGTGACTGCCACTTCTTTACAGAAGACGGCCAACCCTCACGATACGATGACGTGTGAGTGAGTCCGCATATGATTCCACATAGCCCCACCCGGCCTGCACAGTTTGCCGCATATTCTGCAGGATAACCTTGTTGGTGACCACCCCCCTCCCTCCCAGTTCATGTCCCACGTGCGTAGTTCCATGACACTTGAGGCCTGCCTCTGACAGGCACACCCTGCCGCATATCCCGCACGAGTACGTGACATCCTGCATAGGCATGTCTGGTGGAATCTTTCCAGAGCCTTGATATGACAGCGATATGTCGTCCATGTTTCCGAGGCATATAGGAGGACAGAATAAAAATAAAAATTGAATAAATAACAAGATTTATTAATCAAATATTCAAACAAGAAATGAAAATAAAAAAATCCTTAATCCATGGATATATATATATATTAATATAAACAACTTCACAAGATTGCGACATAGGACATGCTAATGTTTTTGGACAGATCTTTGATTAAAACCACGCCCTCATCGGGCGACTTAAAAAAGCTTTAAGGACTGGTTTCTTCTGTGGAAAGCAACTTTTTTTGTTTTTAGTCGCCTGATGAGGACCTGTGGTTTCAACCGATCATCTGTCTGAAACACTAGCATGTCCAGTGTCGCAACCTTGTAAATTTATATATATTAATAAAATATATCTTGGTCTTCTTTTATTGAGCACTCCTAAGAATCTCATTAAATTCATGAATTACCACTCTTGAACACCTATAATTTGGTATAATTACCACTCTTGAACACCTATAACTTGGTATAAACATATATAGCTATATAAACAAGAAGATTTCTGATAAAAAAAATAAAAATTGAATAAATAACAAGATTTATTCATCAAATATTCAAACAAGAAATGAAAATAAAAAAATCCTTAATCCATGGATTTTCAAAGATACAGTTTTTTCATCAGAGGATGAAAATCTGTAAAAATTGTCTTACTGGTTTGCAATACTTTGAAAATATATATATATATATCTTTCTTTTGTGAATTAAAAGACAAGTTCAATATAATTACACAGAGTTAAAGTTTTATTTAAATTAATATATAACAAATACACACATTAGACTGTTAGCCATACAGGCAAAGTTACAGCCTATTAGAATGAGTGTCTTATGTCAAATTAATGATTAATAAATATGGTTAAATTTGTGCTTATTTTTGCATTAAATACTAATCCTTATTAATCCCTAACTGTGTATCGAACAGATATCATAATACTTAATTCATTTCACCTATCCTAACAGAGGACCATACAAAATTTCAGCCAGATCAGCTGAGTAGTTTCTAAGAAAACTTCTAGAGTAAATGCGGTATTATAGTGACTAATCCTTATTTTTCCCTAAGTATGCAATGAACGGATGCCATAATATATATGTATATATATATATATCATTAATAACTCATTCCACCATTTTATATCTAAATTCTCTTCAGTTTGTGTCGATCCATTACACCTTTGCATTGTATTACCTTCTATAAACTTAAATTTCCTTTATATACACACTATACAATGCTTCAAGCAAACTATTACCCTATTATATATACACAGGTTTTGTGGCACTTGTAAGCATTTGGCATACAAGAAATACAATGGAATTACAAGAAGGTTGAGAAATAATAACCAATTTATGGGCAAGAAGTGTGGAGATGGATGTGAACTCAGAAGTGGGGAAAACATATTTGGATGGTGAGATTACAAAGGTTGTTTGAAATATTTTTTTTTACTTTGGTGATGGAGCACAAGGTGGAGCAGGTGCTAGTGTGATTACAAGAGTTAGTAATGGATGGAGCAACTTCAGGAAATGTTTGCCAATATTAACCACTTATTTTGGCCTTGTCGATTGGAACAGTACCGTTTTTAATCAGTGCATTTGAAAGAGTGACATTTGTTTTCATGAAATTCAAGAATATTTAGTTTGCCATTATTTCTACAGTGAATATTCATGGTTTTCAAAATAGAAATATTCGTTTCATTTATGTAAAGAATACTTAGCTGACAATAGCAATTACTTTTTTTAAGGAAGAGTCATTTCTTTTTAATAATATTGACCTTGATTTTTTTTATAAGGGAGTCACCACTTATCAAGGCCCAAAGGCCACTCAAGGATATGGGCCAATGGGTGTACGGTGGTTGCCAGGATAACAGTGTAGTAATTGTTATATTGCTTCACAAAGGAAGAAAGAAAAAGAAAATTGCTATCACACGCTGCAGCACGACTGCGACAACTGTCAAGTCAACTGAATCATAAATAGAAACCAAACGATGTCGTGTATACGACTCAACAGTCCTGAGCAATTCCATCCACATGCTCTTCCACAGTTCCAAACAATTTCGTCCATGCAACCAGGCACGATCCCGAACAACTCCATTGATTCGACACATAATTACGAACAACTCCGTCAATTCAAATCCGAACACCTCCATCGATTTGAAACAAAACAACACGATCCAGAACAACTCTATCAATTCGACATGACACGATCCCAAACACCTGTCGATTCGACACGATCCCAAACAACTATCTCTATTCAAACCCGAACACCACCGTCGATTCGACATGACACAATTCCAAGCACCTCCATTGATTCGGCACGACACAATCCCAAACACCTTTGTCGATTCAACATGACATGATCCCAAACACCTCTGTCAATTCGATACGATCCTGAACACCTGTCGATTCAATATGACATGATTCCAAACACCTCTGTCGATTCGACATGACGTGATCCCAAACACCTCTGTCAATTTGACATGATCCCGAACACCTCTGTCGATTCGACATGATCCCGAACACCTCTGTCGATTCGACATGATCCCGAACACCTCTGTCGATTCGACATGACATGATCCCGAACACCTCTGTCGATTTGACATGACACGAACCCAAACACCTCTGTCGATTCGACACGATCCCGAACACTTCCGTCGATTCGACACGATCCCGAACACCTCCGTCGATTCGACACGATCCCGAACACCTCCGTCGATTCGACACGATCCCGAACACCTCCGTCGATTCGACACGATCCCGAACACCTCCGTCGATTCGACACGATCCCGAACACCTCTGTCGATTCGACACGATCCTGAACACCTCTGTCGATTCGACACGATCCCAAACACCTCTGTCGATTCGACACAATCCCAAACACCTCTGTCGATTCGACACGATCCCGAACACCTCCGTCGATTCGACACGATCCCGAACACCTCCATCGATTCGACACGATCCCGAACACCTCCGTCGATTCGACATGATCTCGAACACCTCTGTCGATTCGACATGATCCGGAACACCTCTGTCGATTCGACATGACATGATCCTGAACAACTCTGTCAAAATGATTCAACACGACACGTTACCAAAGCAACCTCGGCAGTTATTCACCAAATGACTCTTGTAATGGCTTTTTATAGTCCTTGGACAAACTCATTTTCACCGTAAGTAGATTCGACTAAGACATTGATATACAATTCTGGAACGCTTCTGCACATGCTCGTCACATGTTCATGATAGAAATTGGGTAGAATTCGATTATCAAAGGCGACGGCTCAACAAGAATTTGTTTACATTGGACTTAAAGACGACCATATTGTTGTCAGCTGGAAAGCAGGCCAGCGAAACAGAATTCCATAGGCGGACAGTTCCAAGGAAGACGCTTTGTTCATGGAATTTAGATTTAGACACTTTATGTTATTTTAAAAGGAATGTTATAATTAACAGTAAATTATAAAGAACTAAAATATCACCCCTCCTACGTGAAATTAATTCCTCGAGCAGAATTTATTTCTGAATTTCATCTATCACGGATCCTCAGTGCAGAGGTACACTCAAAATACAATTGCAAATTCGTTAAAACTTCTACCCAGTCATGGCTGATGGAACAAGGGTAAACTACCCTTGTAGATTAAATAAAGGGTATTGTTTCAAATTACATGCAGATTTCTGAGTTTGACAAGATACACCTGAAGAAGGTTGGAGGTGACATCGACCAAAACGTTGTGAAGATGAGAACAGTAGTCCAAAGAATCCAAATAAAAGGTTTTGCTCACATTACACTCTCTAAAAATCCTTTAAAGAAATTGAAATTTGGAGAATATGTTTTAATTGATGCCTAATATAAAAAAAATAATAATGATCGGTTAATTAGTTTGGGAGTAAATCCTGTGTATACAGACACGTAAACATAACTTTATATAAATAAAGATACTGTAGAAAACATCATAGAATTTTCATGGGGCACCACCCGCTCGTCATAATAAATATGAGAATTGCATAAATTTTAACAAAATCTTTCGACATCCTTTTGTACCCTGACAATGTTGGGTCCATCTACTAGTTGCTATTTAAAGCTTAAATCACTTTCATTCATAATCACTTACGACTGAATGTGATTATAAAGGTGTCTGGGTGAGGTGTAATATATCATTAGTAGAACCCTACCATGTAATGATTGGGGAAGGTTGTTTGATTCTTGTTTCGGTATGTTGTATGGTTCAGCCTACACAGGGCAACGTGGCACTGACCTGTTAATTGATAGACACAGACATTTTTTTAACAAAACACAAGCAACTCATCTCTACAATAATAAAAAAAAGGAACACAGGAGTAAAACATTCTTGATATCAAAGATCTGGCATGACTTAAACCAGTGATTACATATTTGGATATTTGTTTCAGTAATCTTTGTCCGACATTCCCACTCAAAAGGTTACTTCCTACATTTCGACACTTCCATGTCATCATCAGGCCATTATTTTGATTGGATCATTCACACGACTGTTCTCATATTGGATGTTATTCTCACAATGTTTCGGCCGATGTAACCACCGACCTTCTTCAAGTGTATCTTGTTGAACTCAGAAATCTACATGGAATTTCGAATGAAACCCTATATTTAATCTATGGAAGACTGAAAATTGACAGAGTAGTTTAGTAGGGAAATGTACACACACAGACAATTTTACTCTTATATATATATAGATAGATAGATTCAATATAGACGCTTTCATTTGCTACCAGCTTTTCAAGTTGACCAGAAATTGCATCAACTGCTTTCACTAGAAACTCTTGCAGAATGGTAGTCAAATCCAAAAACCAGAACAACTCACATTGAATCTATCTTCAGTTGCATGAAATGGATTCAATGTTGATTTGAGTTAAAATGTTGAGATTTTTAATAACTGTAGTGATGCAATTTTAAGTTCATATTTAGATTATTCAGACTAGTGTTCTTATTTTAAGTGTTATTTTTCACAACGTTTCGATCGATGTACCCTCCGACCTTCTTCAATCTTGTCAAACTCACAAATCTTTCTGTTAAACTTGAGAATCATTATGTTGGACTCAGGAATCTGCACAGAATTCTGAACGAAATTAACTGCGGTAGAATGCTCTCATTCCATCAGCCATGACTGGATAGAAGTTCGAAGTAATTTGGAATTGGTTAGCAGCAAGATTATACATCTAAGAACAAAAATAGATTTTAAGGCTGAAATTCATGCTAGAATTGTCTGCAAAGACCCCATGGTGCAGTGGATAAAGTCCTTGGTAAAATTAAGTTGTAAAGTGAGACACTTCTGGAGGTTGAAGGTTTGGTCCTCAGTGTGGGTGACATTCAAAAGTACAATCGTTTTTTTTTATTTTAACTATTAGCATAAATAAATTATATATATATATATATATATATATATATATATAGAGAGAGAGAGAGAGAGATAGAGAGAGAGAGAGAGAGAGAGAGAGAGAGAGAATAAATGACAAAAAGTTATATTCCAAAATTCATGATGTTGACCATCTTATAATTTATTCCTTTAATTCAGTTGACTTATACAATTCTTGACAGTATCTGTTTCGTAGCGCAAAATCAATCACTTAATTATTATATCAATCAATGAATCTATTATGCCCTTAACTCATCAGAAAAAATTCAAATATGGCGTAATGGAAAAAATATAAAGGTAACTGCAGTCTCTCTTCCAATTTTCGGATTTTCACCATGTCAAATCACATTTCAATTCCTTTTGACGGATTGATTGTTGCTATTTCTTCTGATGAGTTATGAGCATAATAGATTCACTGATTGATATAATAATTAAGTGATTGATTTTGCGCTACGAAACAGATACTGTCAAGAATTGTATAAGTCAACTGAATTAAAGAAATAAATTATAACATGGTCAACATCATGAATTTTGGAATATAACTTTTTGTCATTTATTCTCTATATTGCTTTGTAATTACATTGAGTTTCTTATATAAGAATTGATATATAAGAAAATATATTTCCACAGAAATATATATATATATATATATATATATATATATATATATATATATATATATATATTATTTTTAAAATGTAATTATCCACTAATATATATACCGCTCCCCATGTGGGGGCACCAAATTGGTTAAAAGGGAAAATTATTTCCAATTCGCATTTAGGTAAAAATGCACTTTCGTAAATAATTGAATTCATTCAAAACATATCGCTAAAACCAAAACAAAACAACATATATGCATATATATATATATATATATATATATATATATATATATATATATATATATATATGATCTGAGTTTATTGTTTTCCAGAGGTTAAGTAACCAATGAAGTTTAACAAGGTTAATACAAGAGTGCTCAATACTGAAGTAGAGCAGGGTATACAATTATTTGTTTTGTTTTTATATAAGCAGTAATATGTTGCTACACAGTCATGAGCATGTTAGCTGACCAAAACATGCTCATGACTGTGTAGCAATATATTACTGCTTATATAAAAACAAATAAACACTATATATATATATATATATATATATATATATATATATATATATATTGTCATCCACATACAGTACTGTTTCGTTGCATCACAACTCATCAGTGCGGCTAGAAAAACACCTTTCCCCAGCCGTGGATTCAACCTACAACCGTCGCATTGACAGTCGGCAGCTCTTACCATTCGGCTACGAATCAGTGCCGTAACTATTTCTCCTAGAGTGTGTAATATATATATATATATATATATATATATATATATATGTACTTCTATTACTTTTTTTTTTTACACTGATATTGATATTAAAAAACCTTTTTTCTATTTATTTAAAAACAAAATAAAACTTTGTTATATATGGGTCATGGAATCGCATTCATCTGCAAAAGATCTAGCTAATTTGCATATTCTTTTAAACATTCATTTTAATTAATTCCCTATTAGTTTTTTCGGTTTTATTATGGAATAATCATCTTTAGTTAACTATTATGTGTAATTATATTCATGCAGATATTCTACATGATTTATACTTGCTTAATATTTGCGTAATACAGTTATAGTAAACACAAACCTTTTTCTATATATATTTATGTATGCATATATATATTTGTTTAAAAAAATGTTACCTACCAAATTCTTATGTCAGTTTTTGGCCTACAGGCATGAAACTTAATATATAGGATATTTGAAGCCATGTGAAACTTTATATTTGGGTTTTAGCCAGGGAAAATCGGTGCAAAAATGTGAAAATTTTAAAAATGAAATTTGTCAGGTGAAATATGCATGCGTAACGCAATAGCTATTGGTTTATGTTTTAATTTTTAGCTTTGCAGCAAACATGTCTTCATAGCTCAGCCATTAACGTCAAAGGAAAAAGTAATTTGTAAGCTGAACGTTTTGGTTTCGATTCTTGGAGGTGGTGAACAAGTTATTTTTTCTTTTTAACTTTTTAAATCATTACTATATATTGGGTCCAATATAATATAATAATAAATACGAAATCTGCATTAATCAAAATATCATATTTAAGCGTATTTTACGACCGGGCAATGCCGGGCGGCCTGCTAGTGTATATATATATTGAGAAAGAGAAACAGTGATTAGTTAAATTCCCATGACCAAAATTCAATCGTTAATCATAATCTTTATTTTGTCAATGGTTTCACAATCACTTCGTAACATGCTACAAGATAGTACAATCAGAAGAAATCACATAGCGTTCACCAGAAACCTCAAAAAACATTTATAAGAATAAGGATATTTCAATGTTTTTTAAGGAATTTCTTTGGTCCTTTTCCTTTTGAAAAAGAGATGATATTCCATAATATTTATTAAGACCTTCACCATCCCGGTTACATCAAACAGTAAGTTCATATTTATTGATTTGTATTGCGATTATCTTGAAAAGAATAAATGGATATACGACAATAACAAAAACAAATATAAACTTCTTTCGTCTGCCCATTTTTATTCATACGTCAAACCAATAGTTTCTTGCCTTCTTATACTCCTCCATATCTATTTATCAACAATGCTTCAAGCAAACTACCTTTCTCTGTTATTTATAAGAATGTTAGATGATGCAATATGTATACAAATAAAATGGAAAACAATCAACACACCTGTGATCCCCCCCCCATTAATAGTATGGCAAAATTCATATCAAGTCACCAGTTTCATATATCTATATATCTATAAAAGTGAACGGGTCTGTGTGTTTGTGTGCGTGTGTGTGTACATTTCCCTATGCAATAACTCTGTCAATTTTTAATCCATAGACTCGAAATTTGATATACAGGGTACTGAGATTTGGGAAAATCTATGTGATCGGTTTTTGGCCAGAAATTTGGCTGTTAAGAGGTCAAATTTTAACAATTTGACCTTTGAGAACTCTACCAAAGTCCTCCGACAATTTTGGGTCTAAACACTTGAAATTTTAGATATAGGTTCCTTGGACATGGACTAACTTAATAACTTGATTTGAGCCCAAAACAATAATTGTTAAGCGGTACTAATAGGGGTCAAAGTTTTAAAAAATTAGCCACTTTTTCTTTTATTGCTCAGCACACACCTTCAAACACCAGGGCAACGCCGGGCTGAAATGCTAGTCTATAATATAAAGCTGAACGTGTGTGTGTGTGTGTGTGTGTGTGTGTGTGTGTGTCTGGTCACGAATAGGCTCCTATATGGTTGACTATTTTAAAAAACTGATTACATATAATGATAGAAGATGTACTGAGGATCAGGAATGGGTATGTTTGATCTGGCAGAACGATGGTTCATAAAAATTGTGGGGTCTGCGTTCGCGCCTGGCCCCCAAAGTATGGAAATAAAAAATGAAAAAAAAAAAACGTTTACAAGAGTTTTGATATAGATGTACATAAGAATACTTTGATAAGTATTTTAATTTAAATAGGGATGGTATAATAAAATTGTGTGGTGTGCGTTCACGCCTGGCCTCCATAGAATGGAAATAGGCACAAACTTTAATAAAGACTTTTCATATCTATCTGCGTAAGTATATTTGATAATTATGTTTCAGTTTGAAGAAATATGGTATAATAAAATTATGGGGTGTTCGTTCGCACCTGACCGCATAGAATGGAAATATGTCACAAAGTTTAACAAGGTTTTTTAATATAGATCCACAAAATATTGTGATGAGTGTTTCAGTGTGAACAGGTATGGTATAATAAATTATGGGGTTTATCTATTTTATTTTTACTTTCATCATATTTTGCTTTGGTTTTGATACCCCCAAATTCGAAGCTATCTCTTTACAACCCTTCCTTTTCATAACCTATCATATTTTCATAAAAATCAGAGTCCATTTTCTGTAGGCTGTTTTTGAACCCAGTCAACGACGGATACTTTTGCTAGTATATATATATATATATATATATATATATATATATATATATATATATATATATAAAATTTTTAGGGAATTAGACCTGGAGTCAAAAGAGCAGAGTTTATTTTAATTTACTAGTAATTGTATTAATACTATTAAAAGAAAACAGTTCTCGTTGTAATGTAGACATATAATAAGCTCAATAGGTATAGATATCCTAGAGCTATTTTAATATTGAGTAAAATGATTCATAATTTTTGCATTAAAAATCAGTTTCAAAAGGAAAACAAACAAAATCCACTAGATTGTATTACCGTTTCAGAAACGATGTTCATTTTATTTAAATTGACAATTATTTGACAAATGTTTTGTTCATCAGTAACAAAGTCTCCTCATCAGCAAAAATAGGGGGGGGGGACAGTTAAAGACACCAAAATAAAACTAGCATTTTAGTCGTGTGCAAGGCAGATAATCCTGGAAATATTTAAAAATAAAATAAAATTAAAATAAAATAAAAACTAAGTTATTAATTTTATGTTATAAA
This sequence comes from Euprymna scolopes, assembly GCF_053919585.1. Classification (NCBI taxonomy): domain Eukaryota; kingdom Metazoa; phylum Mollusca; class Cephalopoda; order Sepiida; family Sepiolidae; genus Euprymna; species Euprymna scolopes. The sequence continues at coordinate 12,304,503 of NC_136501.1, forward strand.
TAAATAAATTAAAATAGAGTAAAATAGAAAATTATGAATAAGGTTACAAGAAAATAAATTAAAAAAAATTTTTTTAATAAATATATATATATATATATATATATATATATATATATATATATATATATATATATATATATATATATATATATTGCAAATAGGAAGGGAAGACTTTTATGATTCATAATTAAAACAGGAGAGGAAAGAAAGAGAAATGGGGAGCCAGCTGACCGGTTTTGACCCTCGCTTCTCAAAGCTGTATCGAGGGAATTTTTAAAACAAAACCGGTCAGCTGGCTCCCCATTTATCTTTCTTTCCTCTCCTGTTCCCCCTCCCCCCCTTTTTTGGAAAGAAGATTAAAGGAATATATATCTATATTTATATAAATACAAATTTACTTTTAATCATGAATCATAAAAGTCTTCCCTTCCTAATTGCAACATTTAAATTTTGTATCCCAAAAAACATTATGAAATATATATATATATATATATATATATATATATATATATATATATATATATATATAACCCAATTTTTATTTCCATTATAAACTTTGAAACCGACTTTTAATTCAAAATTATGAATCGTTTTACTCAATATATATATATATATATATATATATATATATATATATATATAATGGTTTCAAAGACCAAAGCAAGTGCAGATTTTTTAAATAAAGAAACGTTTATTTATTAAAAAAATCTACACTTGCTTTGGTCTTTAAAAACCGTAAATTTTGAATTTTCATTCCATGTTAACAGTGCTTTAAACAGTAGCCTTTTTATTATATATATATATATATATATATATATATATATATATATATATATATATATATATATTCAAATAAGGGAGTAGTCACCAACAATGTGTATTTTTTAACATTATTTTATTATTCCGTGTCTTGGTTTTTCATTGAGAATTATGTTTGGATCATTGTAATAATGTTTTTAAGTCATTGAAATCGTTTACGCGCGTCCTCGTCAGAAATTATTTTCAAATGTGTTTGAAGTTTTTCCTAGGGGTGGAGGCTTGTAAGTGTTTATTATACATTGGTATGCTGAATTTTTATTGCTTTTTTATTTGGTTTGTCCAGGGAGATTTTGACCTTGCTGTGGTCAGTCGCTACCTCTTTCTGCTAATGTGTTTTTCTTTTCCTTTAGGGTGGGGTAGGGTGTGTGTATGTGTGTGTGTGTGTGTGTGTGTGTGCGCGCGTGTTTATGTGTGTGTGTGTGCGCGCGCGCGCGTGTGTGTTTGCTTTTATTGGTTTGGGAATGTGTATATTGTTTTATAGTATTTTGGGGTTATTTGCTTCCTTAGGAAGGCGGCTGTGGTCCGAGGTCATTACTAATGTGTGTGTGTGTGGGGGGGGGCTGGCTCTTCTGAAGTAAGGGTAGGGGTGCTTTCATTCTATTTTGATATTTATTTTTTGGATTCTTGGATTTTAGTATTGTGATTTTTCGTTTTAGTCTTATATTATGTTTGTTTAGAAAGAGGGGTGTATTTAAAATAGGGGATTTTTTAATGTTTCTATTTATTTGTCTCCCCATGTGGGTATGGCCAGACCCAGGATCGGTTCCTAGTGTGGGGAAGATTTTGTTCCCCAGAGGGGGGGGGGCGGGCATTGGAGGGGGTGTAGGTATGGGAGGGGGATGATAGAAGGGAAGATAGTTGTTTCAGTCATGAGGGGGTTCTCCTCCCCTGACTGAGGAGGGAGCGAGGTGTTGGAACAGATATTATACTATGGTTCTAGGTGTCTCCTAGTGTTGGTTTCGAGGTTAAGTAGGATTGGTATTGTTCAGTGTGTTGTATTAGAGATAGGGGTGTTATGTCTGTGTGTGGTTGTATGCGCGCACGTCTGTGTGTTTTAATGTGTCGGTTCTGATTTATGTGTGGGTGTGTATATGTGTATGTGTATGGGTGTGCATGCGAGTGTACTTTGCATTTCATGTTTTTGTGTGATGGTATTAGGTTCTGTTCAGTTCAGGAGTGAATTTGGTGATGAAGTTTTTTTCCTGTGTAAGTAAATAAAAATAATTGTCTGTTTGGAAGATTGGCATTATTTTGAAGCAGTTTCCACTGCATGTGTGTACGTGTTTTGAAACATAGAGGTGTCTGTTATCTGCAATTTTGATGTTGCTCTTATGTAAGGCCACTCTATTGCTGAAATTTTTGGTGGCGCCTATGTAGGATTTGTTGCATGTTGTGCATCTTAGTGCATATACTACATTTCTGGAGGTGCAATTTAGATCCTTTTTTATTTTGAATGTTTGTGCTGGGTTTTTGAATGTGTATGTGTTACCTTCTATTATTATGTCACATACTCCACATCGCGGTTTGTTGCATTTTGTAACTCCTTTTGTAGTATGTAGGACGAGTTTTGAGGAAGTTAGGATGTGTTTTAAGTTTTTGGGTTGGCGTTTGCTTTTTATTATTTTTGTTGTTTTAAGTATGTTGTTTAGTTTGTCATTCTGATTGAGGAGGATAAGGTTTTTTGTTATCTGTGTGAATAGTTCTGGGTTATTTGTGTTGTGTGTAGAGACGTATGCTAGAATTTGTTCTTTGTTGTGTTCTTTTGGGGTTCTTAGTTGGTCTATTGGAATTTTTTCAGCCAGTTCAATACCTTTCTGTATAAGTGGTAGTGGGTATCCTCTTTTCCGCAGTGTTATTTGTAGTTCATTCAGTCTAGTTGAACGGAGGTGTCTGTCTGTTACTATGGTGCAGACTCTACGTGCTAGGGAGTAGGGTATTGATTTTAGACAGTTTTTAGGATGGTGGCTTTTGAAGTGGAGGTATTGTTGAGTGTCTGTGGGTTTGTGGTAGATGTCTGTGATTATGTTGTTGTTTTTTATTGTTACTAGGATGTCTAGGAAAGGTAGTTCTGTGGGGCTTTGTTCTAGTGTGAAGTTTATTTTTGGGTGTAGATTTTGTAGCAAAGTGTGGAGTTTTTTGATATCCCCCCATGAGGTTCTTCAGAGGATAAAGCAGTCGTCTAGGTATCTTTTCCAAGATTTTATGAAGAGTGTTTTTATATTGTGCCCGTACTTTTGCTCTATCCTTTCATAAAGGGTCTCTTCTAGGAAGGCGAGTGTAAGGGTGGCATATGTCGGTGCCATTTTGGTACCCATTGCTGTGCCTAGTATTTGGATGTAGTTGTCTTTATTGAATAATAATATAATATAAGACTAAAACGAAAAATCACAATACTAAAATCCAAGAATCCAAAAAATAAATATCAAAATAGAATGAAAGCACCCCTACCCTTACTTCAGAAGAGCCAGCCCCCCCCCCACACACACATTAGTAATGACCTCGGACCACAGCCGCCTTCCTAAGGAAGCAAATAACCCCAAAATACTATAAAACAATATACACATTCCCAAACCAATAAAAGCAAACACACACACACACACGTGCACACACACACATAAACACACACGCACACACATACACACACCCTACCCCACCCTAAAGGAAAAGAAAAACACATTAGCAGAAAGAGATAGCGACTGACCACAGCGAGGTCAAAATCTCCCTGGACAAACCAAATAAAAAAGCAATAAAAATTCAGCATACCAATGTATGATAAACACTTACAAGCCTCCATCCCTTGGAAAAACTTCAAACACATTTGAAAATAATTTCTGACGAGGACGCATCACAGACCGTCTGAAACGCGCGTAAACGATTTCAATGACTTAAAAACATTATTACAATGATCCAAACATAATTCTCAATGAAAAACCAAGACACGGAATAATAAAATAATGTTAAAAAATACACATTGTTGGTGACTACTCCCTTATTTAAATATACATCTTTCTTTCGTTGGAATTTATTAACCCATTTTATATATATATATATATATATATATATAATCTTTGAAGTTTTTAACCTTTAAAACTATACAAAAAAATATTTTTTATCATTCGTTAGAAAACCATCTAGTCAGTAAGTCATTTAATCACCTGCAATCACTGCATCAACTCGCTCTCGAATTTACTATAGTACTAATAATTTATTTTTTAAGGGATCATCAGTTATTTACCATGAAACATTGTTTCGAGAATTTAAATATTATATACATATATATATATATATATATATATATATATGATCAGAATAATGAAAATAGTATTCCGACAAAATAGAGAAATAAAAAGGAACAAACCGAGTTATGTGTTCATCAACGTTTCGTTTTTATTTTGAGGCGTCCTCTAAATAAAGACGAAACGTTGATGAACACATAACTCGGATGTTGTGTTACAACACTCGTTACAAGGCAAGGTCATTTGAGTTTTATAATTATATAGATTTCGAAGTTACACTTCATCTTTGGTATGTCTTTCTTTCTTTTTTTTTTTCCATGTTATTGTTGGAGCATAGAATCAGTAAGTAGAAGTCCGTCCATTGTTTATATATATATATATATATATATATATATATATATATATATATATATATATATATATAAACAGTAAATGTATGTAGGTGTGCATGCCTGTGTGAAAATATTTAACCGATAAACTCTTAAACTACTGGTCACCTAACACTGAAATTAACAGAAAATAGTAATTGTACACCAAGGATGGTTTATAACAAGTAAAATCTTTATTTGGATGGATGAATAACGCATATCAAGATATATCCGCAAGTTGAAATGCAAACTGTTTGCTTCAACTTGCCGACATATTTGTATTTATTTCTGCACATGCCTAAATTCAATGCATTTTTTTAAGTCGTTTAATATTAAATTCTATTTATCTCTCGATAGCTACATCAAGAAGGAAAGCGGCTGAAGCACTAAATGTTTTAATTTCAGTTCTAGTTGATGACACTAAAGCCATTCTTTCAACTTTTGAAATCAGTACTATATATTAGGTACAATATAATATTCAATAAAGAATTGGCTTTGTAATAAATATGAAATCTCCATGAATTAAAATATATTTAACCATATTTTACAACCGTACCTGCCTCATGGTCGGGTTACCGGCGACTAAACTGGTTCCCCCACCAGATTTGTTTGGTGAGGAGAGTGGCTAGTCTCCCTGAAGGATTAAAAACAAGACCTTCCAAAGGGCGAATGAACCCTTTTTCGGGGTCAACGGCCAACTAGCATAAAAATATGGTTAAAAAAACATAAAGCAGGAGACCAGTACCCGCATTAAGCTGGTCTGTAGTTTAACTTGTTGCTGGCTATCTTGCTCTTGCTTGTTGCTTGATCTCAACATTTTGAACCGAGAGAAAGAGACTTAGCTATCGTACAAAGCTAAGACTCTGTAACATCATCTGTGTATAGATACTCCCTCAGGCATTTGTCTATAAAAATGGTCCTGTGTCGATGGAAAAGTCGTGATGCATGGAGGCTTGAAATGCTGGAAGCATGTAATTGATCTCAACGATCGTCTTCAGTATCATGCCTGCTTGAGCATGTGAATTCACCGATAGGACTAAAAATAAAAGAAGTCAATTTTGGGCCCATGGACTTTAAGTGTCTGAGGGAGTGGCACTCGTCTGAAAAGACGTTGCAATCATTATATATATATATATATATATATATATAAAGCTGAGCAGAAAATAAAGGTTTGATAGAAAAGAGAAAAACAAATATTTTCTCCTTTTTTTACTTTCTCTTGTTTATTATTTGTTTATTTTCTAATTTTTCATCCTCATTGACCAGAATTCACTTTCCTAACATCATAAAGGAAGACTAAGTATCCAGATATATGTCTACTAGAAAACAATGCCAGTTCCTTCCATTTTGAGAAAAATGGTCCGATTGAAAAAAAGGATCTCCAAAAATCCCCAATAATTTGATCGTTTCTTAAGCACTTCATGTTTTAAATATTCTTTGCCTCATGTTCAAATCCAGAGGAACAAGAAAATAAATGTCACTTTCTTGAGGCATTCACTTATAATTTACGACAAGAAAAACAAGACAAAATGTTGTCAATAAAGAGAAAAGTTGCTTGGTAAATTGCTTCATGGTGCAAAATATTCAGAAAGCATAACTACACTTCCAGAGAAATCCGGCTGCACCAATCTTCTGCACTTATGATCATAGGAATCCATGAAAAATTCTATGAAAAGCTAATCACCCAATTTTGAGAAAATCACAAGACAAATGAACAATTAGTTTCCCCTCTACTCAGTTATTTTCTAGAAACATTAGAAACCAACAATTTTAAATTCATTCTGATTTATTTACAAATTATGACAATTCATGGCGATTAATAGATTAATAGTACAATTGGTTTCTTATAATTTCAACAAGTTTGTTTTTTATAATTCTTACAGATTTTTTTTGTCTGTATGAATAGAAATCAATTTTTTTACCTTAAATATTATCTCCCTTTGTTTTGTTGGAATTTCATTAACATGGACACATGTCTTATATCAATTCGTAAAATTTCAATATAATTTCAAACAAAGCTATTTATTTAATCTACAGGAGTTGCATTACGTTCATGCCATCAGCCATGACCGGGTAGAAATCTGAAGCAATTCGCACTTGTATTGTTAGTATCGCCTACACTGAAGATTGAACCTTCAACCTCCACAAGAGTGTCACTTACAGCTGAATTTTTTACTTTGTACTTTATCCATTATGGGTCTTTCTGGACAATTCTAGTACGAAATTTAGGAACTTTAAACCTATTCTTGTTTTTTGATGCATAACTTTATTATTTATCACTATCGATGCTTCCATTTAGTCTCGAAAGACAAAGGATACCCCCTGTAGGGACAGCAGTGTGTGTAATTGTGAGGCAAGGGTTAGATAATCCTCAACCACACCTCCCCTGAATGGGCACTGCTCTAGTTCAGTGGCAAGAAATTCAGAACGACTGGAGACAATGCTGAGATAAGCGAAGAGCACATACAACACCTGGAATTCCCAAATAGTCACCCATTTAGTACTGATCATGTTCAACGTTGCTTAACGACATAATCACGTTGGATCATCAAAGTTAAACAGCTTATCACTATATGCCACTAGTTACTATTACAGATTATTATATAATTAAAAAAAATTGATGATGAAAACAAAAAATGAATAAATTACAACATTTATTAATCCATCAAAATCACGACTTCAAAGAAAATCTTTAACCCATGTCTTTTCAAAGGTAGACTCTCTTCGTCAGAAAATAAAAATTAATGAAAATGTATCACTTGGTAACATAAATTTGAAAATATATTTCAAAAATATATAAAAAGTGTATAAAAAAATTTATTATAATTCCTTGTTGTAATTTTTTGATGGATTAATAAATATTGTAATTTATTTAATTTTTATTTTCATCATCAAATTTTTCTTTATTTTTTTAATTGCTCTATCTAGTATACTGAGCTTTCTATTATTACGATAAGTTCTAATATTAAAGATTATATTCATCTTTGTAATTTAAATTATATATATATATATATTAATTTATTAGGTTCAAATATATTGTAAACATGGAAAAAAAACAATATATTTTTGAAAAGTGCTCAATATGTGTGTATAGCTTTAATATAAATTATATAAACATTGTAAGGAGTCTACGCGGATCGATTAACGTTTCGACACTTCCATGTCATCTTCAGGACTTCGGAGTCCTGATGATGACATGGAAGTGTCGAAATGTTAATCGATCTACATAGACTCCTTACAATGTTTATATGATTTTATTTATCTTACATATAATAGAACTTTCCAATCCTCATCTCAAAACATTCAGAAATATAAATGGATTAATTCTCATAAAATGATTGTTTAATTCTGTCTTTTTGTTTTTGTTTTTATTTTCTGTTTTTTTTTTTTAAAAAGATAAATCAATATTTTAAGATGTAGAATGTTTAAAAGATGCACCAATCACCATGCTTATTTAAATGTGTTGTTCAAAGTGTGGACACCATGACAACACAGTTTCCACCCGTTTGTTACCAAAGTTAATGACAGGTGAAACCAGGAAACTCTTCTTCAGGTTGTGTGATTGTTTATATGTTAAAAAAAAAGAAAGAAAGAAAGAAAGAAAAGAAAAGAAAAAGATTTTACGTACCAGTAGCAGATTCCAATGAACAAGACTGTCACCGGCAGTTGATATCCATAGAAAACGGCTTACTTCCTTTACTGTATGGAGAATCACCCATGGAGAATAAAGTTAGAACCCAAAAAATAGAGATACAGGCCAGCCCTGCAAACAACATTGACACATTGTTGTAAAAGTATTTACACTAACAAAAAAAAAAAAAAGAAAGAAAGAAAAAAGAAAGAAAAACCCAAAAAACAAAAATACAATCTTGAAAGAAGAATACAAAGTTCTGTACACATATATATGTATATATGGTTTGGGTAAACTGCTTGATTAATAGAGTGAGATCTTCTTCTTACCCAGTGGGAAACAATTGCTTAACTGAGGTAAGGTTTTTTTAACACAGGTGGGGAATAGGAGAAAAGAAAGAAAAGAAGAAAAAGAAGAAGAAAAAAAAGAACCACTGTTGTTGATGAGATCGACCTACTGCAAGCGAGCTCATATAATAACCACCCAACTGATCAACCCAACCTCTATTACTCGTCTGCTCCCGCCCCACTGCCCTTCACGAAAAAAAAAAAAAATGATGTAACGCAAGTACCTTACAGGACAGATAGGACTTCCTGTGTGCAGTGACAAAAAGAGGACCACCCACTCGCCCTCCATTTAGCCCTGCCCGGTTTGCAGCCAACCAGGCGGCCTGTTGGCCCGCCTGCTTGACTGCTGGCTACACAGACATAAAGCCAGGACATCCCTCCTGAGTGGAAAACGAGAAGGAGAGAGAGAGAGAGAGAGAGAGAGAGAGAGAGAAAGAAAGAGAGAGAGAGAGAGAGAGAGAGAGAGAGAGAGAGAAGGGGGGGTCAAAGCATGTTTGCTAGTATGGGAATTTGTCTTACTAAAAAAATTGTTAGGTGCCAAAGCAGATGATATAGAAGGTATATGCATCAAAGTTTCAACATGGAAATTGGTTGACACATCGGGTTGACCCTAGAAGACGACTAAGGGCATTGGTTGAACCCAAGAGCAAGATATTTTTTTTTTTTTTTTTTTTTTAAATCATTAAAAGTCATTATTTCAGAAAGAGAACGAACGTGGGTGTCGAGATGGTTGGCGATTACATAATTTGGGGGGGAAAAAAATTAGAAGGGCGAAGAAAGTGGGGTCTCGTTTTACGCCAGCAGCTGAATAAGGATAGAAGAAGAAGAAGAAGAAGAAGAAGAAGAAGAAGAAGAAGAAGAAGAAGAAGAAGAAGAAGAAGAAGAAGAAGACGCTCAACCAGTATAATTACACGAGAAAATGACATCAGAGAAGTTAGGGAGAAAATGTCTATCAGCGTCGAGAGAAAGAAAGGATAGTGCACATACTCCTCAATCCAAAATTATATTAAAAAAATAACCTTTGAACTTTTTCAAAAAGTGCAGAGTAATTAATAAAAATGAAAGTGATGTCGCTTGATTATAACAAAGATGCAGGTTGGAGATAAAAAACAAAAACAAAACAAAAAAAAAAAATAAAATAAAATAAACAGGCAGACGTGCCTGTTTTTTTAATGTTTTTTTTTGTATCTCCAACCTGCATCTTTGTTAACAACCAAAACTAACAGATTTTCGTCTATTATTTTATTATTAGAATCCTTTGAGATGTGTCAACCAATCTCTATGTTAAAGCTTTGATGTACTTACCTCTTTCCCCCAGAAGAGACGTTGCGAACATGTCTTTGCTTTATCGTTATTTTCATGGCAAATGCTCGTCTGAGCTCCAATCTATACTCCTCTCTCGCCAAACTTTCACGCAAGTCACTAGTCTAGCTGAAACCACTATCAATAATTTCCCCCACTCTTTATCTGTGCCTAAACCCAAACGTAGATTCCATGAACAAAGTTTCTTTCTTAGAACTGCACGCCTGTGGAACTCTCTTCCATTTCCTTGCTTTCCAGCTGACTACAATATGGTCGTCTTCAAGTCCAACAAAGACAAATTCTTTAGGAGCCGTTCTCTTAAGTAATCCAATTTACCAAATTTCAACTACTAAAGATTACTACAATATTGTTCCATTGACTACTGTATACTCTTTAACTCTTATCCTCGAGTGGTCTCTGGGCCTTGATAAGTGGTGCCTCTTTGAGGGGGGGGATGAGTAATTTCTATATTTATTTATTTATTTGCGAACTGTTATCCTGGCCTTTGTCGGGTGGTTGAAGATGAAATAACAGTCCGCAAATAAATAAAGATTTCCATTGTTTGTTTTTGTGGCAAATCAACCAATTTAATGCCACATTCGGTCATAAAAGCGCCATCCTATCTCTTATTATGGTCATGTTAGGAGCGTTCTTGCATTTGAGACATAAAAATATAAACGTCCAATTTACATCCAAACAGACTACTATCCAGAGAGATTTTTACATTTTCAAGAGAAAAAAAAACTGACTAACAAAAAGAAAAAGGCCCCAATCTAGGTGAAAGCTTGCTTCATATTTCAAAAGCTATATAAATATTTCTTTTAAAGGAAAAAAACAAAAACAAACATATCGTTTTGATAAGACTATTGTTCTCATCCTGAATGTTATTTGTGCGTTTTTGATTTTTTTTTCACACATACCAAACCACGGCAAAAAAAACAAAAAAACTTCAAGAATACAAAACCATCTACGGAGCCAGCAACTTTTCTCCTTTCTTTTCCAACGTACAACATGTCTGATGAAGGCTACATCGACCGAAACATTGCACAAATAACACTCAAGATGAGAACGATAGTCCAATCAAAATAAGTAATACAAACAATCAGCCCTCATCTAAAAAATTCAGAACTATATATTTGATCTTTTTTTCACACATACGAAACCACGGGAAAAAACCCAAAAAAAACAACTCCAAGAATACAAAACCATCTACAGTGCCAGTAACTTTTCCCCTTTCTTTTCCAAGATAACATTCAACATGTCAGATGAAGGCTACACCAACCGAAACGTTGCACAAATGACGCTCAAGATGAGAACAATAATCCGATCAATACAAGTAATATAAACAATCAGCCGTCATCTAAAAGATTTAGAATTGTATATTTTGGCTTTCTTAAAATTCAAATTTAATATGTTGTAAAAGTTTTAATGAATCAAGTTCTTAATACGTTCAAATATTTAACCATGTTCTCAGTTTCCATAAGAAATCCAGGTTTGGCTTTAGAAGGAGTGCTACGACTGTACCCTTCTCTCACTTACCCCCCTCCTCCCTCAACCTGAACCCGCTGGACTACTTTGTTTGGTCATACATTGAAAACATCGCGAACATGACCTCCCACAAAACCAAAGTCAGCTTGATCGCTGTCATCCACTGAGTATTCACTGAGCTCCTGCTGGCACTTGTGGAAAAGGCATGCTCCTAGTTTCGCCCCCGTATCGAGGCTGAAGGCAGCTACATTGAATAGATGTCAGCTCTACTACATAATCAAGTTACCTAAATTAATTTTTTCAATAAAAGTTTTAAAATAAAGTTGTAGTGTTGTTTTCTTTAGGGTGACAAATTTTATCGTTCCATCCCGTATACAGCTTGATAAAGTATATGTTTTACGTTGTCAGATCTTTAAATTTTTCTTTGTATTCTGCAAAGTGAAAAACAAAAATAATTTTTCCTTGTATTCTGCTAAGTAAAAAACAAAAATAATTTTTCCTTGTATTCTGCAAAGTAAAAAACAAAAATAATTTTTCCTTGTCTTCTGCAAAGTAAAAAACAAACATAAGTTTTCCTTGTATTCTCCAAAGTAAAAAACAAAAATAATTTTTCCTTGTATTCTGCAAAGTAAAAAACAAAAATAATTTTTCTCCACAAAAATAAATCAAACCCCATGAATATATATTTGAAGATATAAAGAATTTGAAGCATAATTTGTTTTTGCAAAAATGATTGCACTCGAAAAGGGTTGATACACCATAAAGCAAAACAACCAAACTAAACACCATGAATAAATATTTGAACAAATAAAGAATTTGAAACATGAAAACTTTTTTTTCCAAAATGACCGGGTTTAGCATTAAATAACCTGAAATAGTTGATATGCCGTATTTAATTTGGTTGTTTTGTAGAGAAAAATTGTTGTTTTTGGCTTTGCAGAACATGATTGAGTTTTGCAAAGAGAAAATAAAAACAATAGGTTCCCTCTATCGAGCTAGAATATTACTTACACCTGAGAGTATCGTGTACCTCTACAAGGCTACCATTCGGCCATGCATGGAGTATTGTTGCCAGGTCCAAAAAAGAGTTTTCAATCTAATAGGTCCCACTTTGTCAACAAAGTTCCAACCCCTGACCCATCGCTACAATGTTGCATCTCTGTGCTAGTTTTACAAGTATTTTAATAGAATCTGCTCTGATGAACTCGTTGCACTTGTGCCCCCTCGACATACATATTCCCGGTAAACCTGCTTAGCAACAAAATCTCACCCTTTCCCTGTTGAGGTCTTTAAATGCCAGGAAGCTTTCTACTTTAATAGTTTCTTCCTTTGAACAGCTAGACTTTGGAATTCCATTCCTGCTACCTATTTCCTTGACTGTACTGATATGCAGAAGTTTAAATGTAATGTAAACCAACATCTTGTTAATCTTTCGTAGGCATGGTTCCAAATAGTAGCATCTGATATAAAGGTGAGCAAAAAAAAAAAAAAGATACCAATGTTTGGTGCATTTCAGTCAGGAAGCAAATATCTTCAGTCGGCCTGATCTAATCGCACCAAATATGAATTAGTTCAACTAAGGTGTGATTCGGCACTCCAAATGCTTCAAAATTTGGGTCTCACCACCGGAAGTAGTTAAAGGACAATACCAATATCATCATCTTTTAAAATTTAAGTCATTGAATTAATTGGAAGATCATTAGAGGAGCCTTGCTAAATAAATGAATGTAATTTCTAACGATGTCAGTTCTTATGCAATTTGCAATGTTAATCAGGAGAAAGAATTACAACTGAAATATCAAAGTTTAAAAGTTAAATGGCTTAAAGCAAATCGGTGAGGATAGCTTTAAAAAAATAACTGTTTTTAAATTTCAAAAAGAACATTTTTCTTAATAACAGAACGGTGCTAATTTACGTATGTGCCATTTAAATATCAAGTGACATTAAGAAAAATTGTAACTACCAAAAGTCGTATGTGTAAAGTTTTTCTTGAAACAGAAATAAAGTATTTATTTATTTGCAAATTGTTATCCTCATCTTCATAGTTGCTATTTCACCACATTTCAGCCATCTCATCCTCTGACCTTCTTCAGGTGATTAAAGGCGGTGGGATAGGAATGCTGGATCTCATAAATGTATCCCCAGTAATTACTGCCTTCCATAGTTGTTGTTGTCTCAACTGAACTTTTGGCCTGCTTTGGATCAGATTGAAACTGCTATTTTCGGGACCGGTGGTGCAGTGGATAGGATAGAGGCGTTGAATCTCTACAGTTCCAGGTGAGCACTGTCGGGTTAGATAGTAGTTTCAATTCTACCCGAAGCCGACCAGAGGTATAGTTGGCCAAAACGTGGTGAGACAACTATGGAAGGCAGTAATTACTGAGAATATGGTTACTAGACTCAGCATTCCTATCCATTGCAGTTAATCACCTGAAGAAGGCCAGAGAATGAGTTGGCTGAAACATGGTGAAACAAAAACAACTATAAAGATGAGGATAACAGTCTGCAAATAAATAAATAAACAAATTACTCATCTCAAAGGATTCCAATACAAAAATAATATATAAAAAAAAAAAAATTAAAAAAATGTAGTTGCAAGCAAATATTTGGTTAGAGAAGCTTTTCCAGACAAAGAATTAATTGTTGCAATCGACAGAAAACGTAATGGTCTTCTCATTGTGAGACGGAAATATATCATTGAAGAATTGAAGATTCACTCTATTTTATAAAACTGTTGTGGCATCTGAGTGGTTTGTTCTTATCACACATGGTTATAAATGGTTTAGTTGAGGTAATTGGTTTTACCTTCCTAATAAATTATAGTAAAGAACAAAATAAATAAACTCCTTTTTAAACAATAACAATGAAGAGTATTTTATTCGTAGCATGGATTGGCAGGTCAGACTGCTAAAAGGGAAGAAGTAAAAGGAAGTTCTTTTAAGGTCGTCGTCAGTCAGTAAGTACCGTGTCGTTCCCGGCTGGATAGCAGTTGTCTCAAATCGAGACCTGTCAATGCTATAGCGAGATGTCTGATGGACAGAGGAGAGAGAGGATAGGTGTTGCTAGGTTGGAGGTCCGGTTCTGACTGACTGACGTTCCCTCAAGACTTTTTAGGGAGCAGATGAATCAATGCGCCCTGTTAGCTGATAGGTCAGCCTGTGGCCGGAGAACTCAAAGGTGGGGGGCATTGATTCACCAGAGAAAATAGTTCTCTGTGACTGCTACATCGGAATCGCCCAAATTTATGAGGGCATACCATTCGATTATGCAAAAAAATATCGCAACAAAAAGTCTACATAAAATGAAGACAGAACGGCTATTTAGATGATGCAAAAGGTAATGCTTTATTCAGTATGTTAGCAGAAGTATGTAACAGAAGTACACATCATGATTCTGGGGCCATAACTGCCATGAATCACTACCAGTATTTATTTCCTTCCTAGCTAGGAAAGTGGGCTCCCTCTATCGTGCTAGAAAACTACTTATACAAGAGAGTATCCTGTACCTCTACAAAACCACCATTCATCCATGCATGGAGTATTGTTACCACATCTGAGCTGGTGCGTTTACCACTAGTTTCTCCCTCTTGGATAGGGTCCAAAAAAGAGTCTCAATCTAATAGGTCTTTGATTACTAGGCTCCGACACCGTGTCCCATCGCCACAATGTTGCATCTCTGTGCCTATTTTATTAGTATTTTAATGGAATGTGCTCTGATGAACTACTTGCACTTGTGCCCCCTCAACGTACATATCCTCGATAAACCCATTTAGCAATCACACTCTTTCACTGTTGAGGTCCCTAAATAACAGAAAACGTCTTCCCTCCTGCTACCTGCTTCCCTGATTGTACTGATATGGAGAAGTTCAAATGTAATGAATCATTACCAGTATTTATCCTAACTTGTTAAAAATTGCCTGGGCAACCCCATCGGCATTCACCAGCCAAGGTGCCTCAGGCAGTGAGCAATAAACTAACTCCACCTGAAAGATACAAAGCAAAACCTTGGAGGATGGACCTTCTAGGACTACCCAGAATGATGCCTTAGCCTGCTAGATAAAAGGCTACTGAAGTGACCCAGATTTTGCCCAACTGATTTTTGAGGTCAAAACCTCAACTGGCAAGTGTGGATCGCTACACAATAATTTAATTATAGCCTCTGAGTAAGTCCATTATTCCAGAAATAGGTATATGAGCTAATTCCATAATGCTAATAAAAGAAAAACAAGTGAAGCATGCATGGTCCCCCGTGAGTGCACAGTGAACGAGGCATAAAAAAAAAAATGACTCGGTTCAGCATTTGCCCCCTCCCCCCTATTTAGCCCCAAAGTCGCCAGGGAATGTCAAATCCTGGTGAAAATGAACAAATGGTGCAGTTTTAGGTCTTTACATACCTGCACCATACAAAAAAAAAAAAAAAAAGAAATAACTAAGTCCATCATTTATCCCTCACATTTAGCCCCAAAAGTCCCCATATTTAAATTCAAGTTCAGCACTACACAAAACTGCTAAATTGACATACACAGAAAATTTTGGAAAAATATGGTAAAATAGTTCCAAAAATGGAGCGTTTTTATTAGCCCTAAAAGAGACCCAAGAGTTATCATGAAGTATAGACAAACAAAATTATAGAGAAATCAGTTAGTTTAAAACTTTTCAGAAAGTTTTATAAAAATCCAAGGCGTCAATTTTTTTTTAATGAGCACAAAAGTGTCAATTTTAGCCATTTTAACCCGAAAGGCACTCCTAGGGGAGGCAACCGAAGTTATTTCAGAAAATCCGTTCAGTTACTTTTTTATTCATGTCATGCTTAATGTTTGTGCAAAATTTTTTTAAATTCCCAGACGTAGTTATTGAGAAAAGTGCGGACGGCCGAACAGACAAGGGTGAATTTACAGGTTCACCTTCCTTTTGTCGAGGGACCAATAACTGATTTCAGTCGTGAAAATAGGTTTGAATGCTCAAGTTAAACTACTTTATTAAAAAAAAGAATGAATACTAGATGACTTAATTGAAAACTCAAAATAATCAATGAGATTTTTCAACATAAAATTTTTTTTTAATTAAATCTATTACATGATCAGGGAGAAAATGTTTTATTCGTTTTTTTTCATCTAATTTTTTTTTTATTTTTTACTTGGGAGTCACCACTTATCAAGGCCCAAAAGCCACTCGAGGATAAAGGTTAATGAGTGCAAAGTGGTAGTGTAATAATCGTTAATGGTGTAAATTGGGTAGAATTTGACTATTTATAGGGACGGTTCAACAAGAACTTGTTTACATTGGATTTGAAAGCTCCATGTTGTATTCAACTGGGAAGCAGGCTAGCGGAACAGTTTTGCAGAAGTGGACAGTTCTGGGAAAGAAACTTTGTTCATGAAATTTGTCTGAAAAGGTTTTGAACATTTTACTGGCAAATTACAGACACATTTTTTTTAAGTAATGATTCACCACTTATCAAGGCCAAAAACCACTTGAGGATAAACGTTAATGCTATAGATTGTCGGTTTAATGATGAAAAATATCATGATAGGATTGAAAATCATTAGTAAAATGAACAATTAATTACTTATGGGGTTTGTGACAAGTATTTGAAGGTGGCCAAAAAGGAAGCAGTTCCATAGTAATGTAGTCCACAGATGGGAAGTTCATGGAAGGAAAATATGGAAATTCCGCCTGATGCTAGGCACTCAGAGGAAAAAAAGGAAAGCTATTTTCAGTTGTGATAGGAAGATGAGTTCTCGCTGTGAAAGTTTTACTGGGATAAATCCAAGATTGAATCTCAGTTGAGCAGTTTCCATGGAAATAACGATAGAGTAGAGAGAGACTAGCAACGTCTCTTCTGTGAAAAAAAGGAGCTGTAGGGATGAGAAGACACCCCACTAGTGTTGGATAGATGACGGGAAACACCGGAAAATATAGGATGTAGGTGCACACACACAATGGCAGAGATCGGACGATTACTGAGCGATGATGTCAATCTATATTATTTTAATTGGAATTCATTACTGAGATGAGTATTATTTATTAATTTTTTTATTGCAGACTATTATCCTCATCTTTTCTTCGTTGATTCATGACGTTTCGGCCAACTATTCCTCTGGCCTTTGTCAGCTGGTAACCGTGACGGATAAGAACTCTGAATCTCCTGACTGCATTCATTGCAATTACTGCCTTCTGTAGTTTTTGTCTCACCACGTTTTTGGCCAAGTAAGCCTCTGGCTGGCTTTGGGTAGGATTGAAACCGCTATCTTCAGACAATTATCGCCTGGAACCATAGAGATTCAATGTCTCTATCAACTGCGCCACTGGACCTGAATCCACGTTTATTTATTATTTGATCTTCCATAGTCGGCTCCGTACTGAATGGTATATATATTATTCAATTGTAATTCATTATTGAGATGAGTATTATTTATTAATTTTATTTTTATTGCGGACTATTATTCTCATCTCAATCTACATTCAATATTTTTTTATTATTATTATTCAATTTTCACCCCAAACAAGACAAAGTGCCACTTTGAAGTAGGGGGCTACTATCAGGGACATAAGTTGCAGGGGTATTATGAAGGGAGATGAGTAGCAAGATGTCTGTTCACATAACACTTGAACTTCTGCATGTCAGTACAGTTGGGAAAGCAGAATCCCGGAAGGGAGTTCCAAAGTTCTGCAGTTCTGGGGAAGAAACTATTGGAATAGAAAGCCTTCTTACACCTAGGGATCTCTACTGTAAAGGGGTGGGATTTAGCTGCTTGTCAGGTTTGTCAGGGGTATTTACGTTGAGGAGGTACAAGTGCTTGTAATTCGTCAGTTTTTTCAGCATTGCCTGTCACCTATCCAACAACAGATTGCAAGGTTAATTTTGTAATTGTGAAGCAAGGGTGCTGCAATCTCCAACCTCTTCTGAGTCGGCACTATTTGATTTCACTAGCAAGTAGAAATCGAGGATAACTGGAAACAATGTTGAGATAAGCACCTGGTATTTTCAAATGATCACCTATTTTCGTACTGACCAGGCTAAACTTTGCTCAACTTTGGTGATCTAACAGGAATTGATGTGTCAACGTAATAATGCCCACTATTAAGTTTAGTTATATATACTGCAATCACTGGATGGATTAAATGGAAGCTATTATTTACAGACTGTATACTTTAAAAATATGAGCCTATAAATAATTTTTAAAAATCCACATTTAAAAAAAAACACCTACAAAAAGTTTTCTTTTTTTTTTTTACTTGGAGAGTCACCACTTATCAAAGCCCGAAGGCCACTGGGTTAAATGTTGGACAGAAGGTAAAACAAGATCAGTTACGGTGGAACTAGAGTTAAAAAAAAAAAAAAAAGCACTTTCATAAAAAAGAAGTATAATAAATATAATATACTTGGCTCTAAATGACCCAAAAAGTGTTGTTGAACCATAAAACAAAATCA
Source organism: Euprymna scolopes (assembly GCF_053919585.1). Taxonomy (NCBI): domain Eukaryota; kingdom Metazoa; phylum Mollusca; class Cephalopoda; order Sepiida; family Sepiolidae; genus Euprymna; species Euprymna scolopes. Next base: position 12,323,128 of record NC_136501.1, read on the forward strand.
ATTCAATCAAATGTTATCCAAAGAATAATAATTATCGATTTTAGCACTAACAAGGATGAATTCAAGATCGAATCTCAGCTGAACAACTTCCATAAAATCCCACACTGTCTATCGGTGCCTAAACCATAACATGGATTCCATGAACAAAGCTCTTTTCCTAGAACTGCCCGCCTGTGGAAATCTGTTCAGCTAGTCTACTTTCCAGCTGACTACAATATTGTTGTCTTCAAGTCCAACATAAACAAGTTCTTATTGAACCGTCCTCATAAATAATCTAATTATATCAAATTACCATGACAAACGATTATTGTGCAACTGTTTCAATGACTACTGTACACACATTGACCCTTATCCTCGAGTGTCCTCCAGGCCTTGATATGTGGTAATCCCTTTACCAAAAAAAAAATAAAAAAATAATAAATAAATCATTCCTGTGAAAAAAGGGGTTGTAGGGATGAGAAGAAGCCATCTCGCACTAGATTGCAAAGTTAATTTTGTAATTGCGCAGCAAGGGTTTCACAATCTCCAATCACACCCACACTTCTGAATCGACACTGCTCGATTCCACTGGCAAGGAGAAATTCAGAACAACTGGAAACAATGTTGAAACAAGCAGAGAGCACCTTATGCAACTTTTATCCCAAGAATAATGACCTATTTTAGCACTGACTAGGCTCAACGTGACTTAAGTAAATACAATGATTTTAGCTGTAACCATTGATTCCAAATAAAAAAAAAAATTTTAATAAAAAAATGTGGTTCGTAGGAAACAGCATGGGCACGAGTTAGCATATAAAAGAATGACAATATTAGAAGGAATTTTCAATAATTTTCAATTATATTACGTTTATTTACCAACATGATGTGCCATACAAGATGGCAGGTATTGATATCCTTAATTTTCGAAAGTATCTCTTCTTCAGAGGAGATAAGAAAAAGTCGATCTTTATTAGAGTTGCTTCCTCTTTGTTAACCTATTTTTTCACAAATACGAAACAATAACCATAAAATAGAGACTAACTCAAAGAATACGAAAAAACTACAGAGCCACTAACTTTTCTCTTTTCTAAATAACAACCAACATGCCTGAAGACGGTCAAAGGACAATCCGATCAAAACGTTGCACAAATAACACTCAAGATGAGAACAATAATCCAATCAAATACAAGTAATATAAACAATCATCTAAAAAATTCAGAGCTTAAATATTACAAGGAATTTTCAATTATGTTATGTTTATATACTACCATAATGTGTCATACAATATGGTAGGTGTTAATGTCCCTAATTTTCGAATTTCTCTCCGAAAGAAGAGATACCACTCTCGAAAATTAGGGACATCAAGACCTACCATCTTGTAAGACACATTATGTTGGTAAATAAACGTATGAAAATTATTAAAAATTCCTTCTAATATCGTCATTATTCTATTATTTTTATTTTATTGTTATTTCTTTTATTTACTCGTGTCGACAGCGTTTTCTCGTGAACCACATTGATATAGCCTTCAAACATGACTCCTTTCACTCTACACACAATGCTTTAAGCAAACTACGACATCCTTCTTTAAAAAAAATCTCAAACAAAACTGAATATTTTTGATTCCGATATGAAACAAAAATATTCATTTTTTTTTTTTACCGTCTGTTTCCAAATTTGTCTGCAAATGATCCGTAATAGAATTGATCCGTAATAAAGAAGCGTGACCAATTCACTTGTGATGCGTCACTGATTTCCATGTTGACAAATTAGAATTACTAAAAACCACAGATAGAACTGTAATCACCTATCTATATATCTATAAAAGTGAACGTGTCTGTGTCTGTTTGTGTGTCTGTGTACATTTCCTTACGCAATAACTCGAGTCTACAGACTCAAAATTTCATATACAGGGATTGAGATTTGGGAAAATCGATGTGATCGGTTTTCGGCCGGAAATTTGGCTGTTAAGGGGTAAAAGTTCAACGATTTGACCTTTGAGAACTCTACCAAACTCCTCTGACAATTTTGGGTCTAAACACTTGAAATTTTAGATATAGGTTCCTTGGATATGGATCTAACTTAATAACTTGATTTGAGCCCAAAACAATAAATGTTAAGGGGTCATAATAGGGGTCAAAGCTAAAAAAGTTGACGTTTTTTTTTTTTGCTCAGCATACACCTCCAAGCACCCGGGCAACGCCGGACCGAAATGCTAGTATATCTAGAAAAATGAATGTGTCTGTGTGTCTGTGTATATTTTTCTATGCAATAACTCTGTCAATTTAAAGTCTACAGACTCGAAATTTGATATACAGGGTACTGAGATTTGGGAAAAGCTATGTGATCGGTTTTCGACTAGAAATTTGGCTGGTAAGGGGTCAAAATTCAATGATTTGACCTTTGAGAACTCTACCAAATTCCTCCGACAATTTTGAGTCTAAACACTTGAAACTTTAGATATAGGTTCCTTGAACATGGATCTTACTTAATAACTTGATTTGAGGCCAAAACAGTAAATGTTAAGGGGTCATAATAGGGGTCAAAGTTAAAAAAATTGACCGTTTTTTTTGTCTTTTTTTTGTTTTTTTTTTTTTTTGCTCAACATACACCGGGCAACGATGGGCACCCATGCTAGTAACTTTATAAAAAAAACTTTTTTAACATTTTTTTGATTCTTTCTTTTTACAGACTTCCAATTGATTTTAGTATCTCTATCTCATGGGACTACACATTATATACACACACACATATATACATACACACATATATATTTAAATACATCACTTGTTTTTGTCTTCCTACCTCTACATTTAACACTTACTTTATACATCACTTAAACAAAGCTTCAAACAAACTACATTTCATTATATATATATATATATATATATATATATATATATATATATATATATATATATATATATATACTAGCTGTACCCGGCCACGCGTTGCTGTGGTTCAGTTTGTTAAAATGGGACACATTCCTCAAGAAAAATTGCATTTTGTTCGTTTATTTACTTTTATTATTTTTTGCAATTTTTTTAATCAATAAAAGTTGTTATTTTTCCCCCTCCAAAAAAGATGAATTTTTTACCATAAATTGTTAGGTGAAAGTTTTTTTTCAGGAAAACTTGCACTTTTGTTTTTTTAAAGAAATTTGGCAGTAAACGTTTCTCTTTGAAAACGGAATTTTTATTATAAAAAGAACAAATGAATGCTTTACATGAACACTGTAAATAGTTATGTGAATGTAGAGAAAAGTTTGATTCTTTTTTTCAAGAGAATGTACAAATTATTGTTTTTTTTAATAGATGTTCAGAAAATAAACAGAAAAATACTTCCATCATTAATTATGCAAAAAAAAAATATAAATAAAATGTTGATTTAGTGTTTCAACATTATGCTTATAAATTACGATAAAACTTGCTGAGTATGCGCTGTTTTATGGTTGTTGTAAAACTGGAACAGAAACTTAAATTTCACTTCGTTTTAATCTTTCTTAATTTTTTAATTGTGCCCCCCCCCCAAACGAATATAATCAAAACAGTAACATTCAACAATTGTACTTTATGTATATAAAACACAAAATATTTATAAAAAAAAAAAAACGTTAATAACGAAAGGGAAATAATTCCATTTTTAAACGAAAAAGTCAGTTTGGTATATCTTTTTGTTATTTTTTACATAAGTCCAGGTTACCATTCATATTGGAAATGTCGACATTTATAGGTTGTCGGGTACGTTTACAACGAATAAACACTCCAATCTAGTAAATGTATCAGAATTTTTGTAGTAATTTTTTACACCCCTATCACGAAACTGCGAATAAAATATAAAAAACTCGTAATTTCTCTTTTAAAAGTGGGTTGTTTATTTTCTTTATGGATTATACTTCCAAAATAAACTATTAAAGTTGTTTTAAAAGTAATAGAAATATTTTTTTTATTTTTTAAAAAACAGTAATGAATTTTACGAACTTTTAAAATTTAAAAATCTATCAAAATTTTTCTATTGATTCTATTTTTACGATATTTTCTTGTGAAATTTTATGCTCTTTCCAATAAACCGAATATAATATTTTAGACAAATGTTTTTTTTAATTCACCCCCCATTTTCAAGTGTCTATTAAAAAGTAAATAATTAATTTACTCACCAAAGTTTTATGTATCACAAATTGAAGAGGAAAAGTCAATAAGTAATATATTCAAATTTAAAACAAAAAAAGTAGTGTTTTTTAGAAATTTACCTGTAAAGTTCGAAGTTTAAAACCTTTTTTATTTAAACCACGTTGTTTGTTTTTTCTTTTGTTTTTTTTATGAACCCTTGGTCCTTGCTCCTTTAATTGAAAAAAAAAATTAGGGCTTGAATTACATTTTTCGAGTAGTTATGAGCTTGGAAAGACAGGGGGTCGAATAATTCACACCTCCCATTTTGAAATGTCTATTAAAAAGTAAATTATTTACTCACCAGAGTGTTATATATCACAAATTGAAGAGAAAAGGTCAATAAATAATATATTCAAATTTAAAACAAAAGAAAAGTAGTGTTTTTTAGAAATTTACCTGTAAAGTTCGAAGTTTAAATCCTTTAAAAAAAAAAAACACGTTGTTTGTTTTTTCTTTTGTTTTTTTTTTAATGAAACCTTGCGTCCTTGCTCCTTTAATTGAAAAAAAAAATTAGGGCTTGAGTTACATTTTTCGAGGAGTTATAAGCTTGGAAAGACGGGGTGGAATTATTCACTATTTTTCACGAAATTTCTGACACACCTACCAATCTACTCATGTTAAGAACGGCTTTCGGAATAGACACCCCTAACCTTGCCAGCATACCCGAAAAGCTATAAAAGTTGACGTGTCGAATGTGAATGATGAGTTGGACATAATGTAAAAATGTACCGAATTTAAAAGGGAACGAAATTCAAATTTCTGTTCCATTTTTACAACAACCGTAAAGCAGAGCATTCTATGCAAATTTTACCTAACTTACTGTATTAATGCTATTTTTTTTAAGCAAAAAAAAAAAAAATATTTAGGTTCGGCTATAAATTCCTAAACTCATTTCACCCTAAATAATTTAGGTGACTGAAATAGGAATCTAATTGAATCTTTAATTTCCTGAATAGTATGCGAGAATTCATTTTTCTTCGAGTTATATCGAATTCATTAATACGGACTTTAGGGGCTTTTTTCGTAATGTTACTGTAAAAATTATTTTTTATTGTTACAGATTATGATTATGATGCTTTATTTATATAAAAAAAGCAAAAATAAATTATTGCGTTTTTTATTTACTACTGAAAACCATAACTTTAGTAAAGGTATTTTTTGTTTAAACAAAATAAAACATTTTCACTAAGAGTTAAGTGAAAATAATTAGTTCATTATATTCTGCGATCATTATTTAATAAATACTGCAATTTTCATTAAAATTGGTTAATTTTCTAATTTTTGGTGAATTTTTAAGTAAAGGGAGAGGTCAAAATGTTTATACACTTTGAGCGTCAGCATTCATTTTATCTGTACCTACCATTTTTCGATGAATATTTGATAGGAAAGCGACCATGTGTGGTTAATTTAAATTAAATTTCAATCACATGGTTACATTATCAATAATCATGTGATTAAACCCATTGAAAATTTACAGATATTGTAAACACATTCTGTTTACATTAAGCCTGTAGTGTTTTTTTAGTGATGCAGTTTTGGCAACTAAGATTTAAAAAAAACCCGCAATCAGGAGAAAGAAATGTCCAGAAAATCGCTAGATTTTTAACTTTTATCATCTGAAATTTTCAAAAAATTGCTAATCCCCCCCCCAACTCCATATTTTAACTTCCTAGCATAAGAAAATTATAAATATAGTATATTCAATATATAAAATGTTCCGTGTTTTCTCAGTATATGTTTCTGGAATTATATTGAAGCGGTTAGCTCCACAGAAGGCTTACATATTTTATCAGTTAGTTTTACCTGTTTTTTCAGAGAGGGTATTTTTTTTTTTTTTGCAGAAAACAAATCATAAACTCAAACTTTTTATAATAAAAGTTAAATTGAAATATACTGCAAATTAAACATCACAATAATGGTGCAACATATTTTGAAATTAGAAAAATAAAAAAACAAAAAACTTTGTTTTAGCATGTTAAAAGTATTTAGGTTGGTAGATAATTAAATTCTACTGTATTGGTATGAGTTTTTTTTTTTTTGCTGTTGTTTCTATCGTATTTTAAACTAAACTTCAGAGGTTGGAATGCCCCCCCCCCACCTAAAATGTACTTGCATATTACTTAAAACTTTTACCCAGTCATAGTTGATGGAGCAAGAGCATGCTACTTTGTAGATCAAAATAAAGGGTGCTGTTAAAAATTCTGTGCAAATTCCAGAGTTCGACAGAAAGATTCCAGAGTTTGACAGAAAGATTCCACAGTTTGACAGAAAGATTCCAGATCAAATTGCAAATACGTTTCTGCAGCTTATCAAGAACTTCCCCTCACATGGAAAAGACATTCATCAGCGTAAATACGATAACATATGATACAAATAAAATTGTATGCATATACAGTATAACCACATTCCTATGCTAGTTCTCTTTAGATTATCAAAGTTAAGCAATGTTGAGCTTCATCAGTATTATATGGGTGACCGCCTGGGAATATCAGGCACTGTATGTGGGAGGACACTGACATTTCCCTGCAAAAGCTAATATCATTATCTCTCCTGACTGAGGACCACTTAATTATTTAAGATTTTCTAGAGACTTACTCCTTCAGAGCTAAACCTACCCAGAATGAATGCCACATCAGATACCAGTGTCATATATGGTGTCGATCAGGTGTATAGACACTAGTGTTGGGACGATTAATCAGAATTGGAATTGAAAAAATTTGTGTATATTTTCCGATGCTAAAAACGATTCTTTTAATTGTTTGTTTTTATTGAATTAATTTGAAATTATTTGGAGATGAGTAAATTTGTATAATTTATTTTAATTATTTGGACTTTTATCCCCATCTTCTAGTTGTTGTTTTCTATGACGTTTCGGCCAATTATTCCTCTGGCCTTCGTCAGGCAGTAATTGCTGTGGATGTAGTTGGAGGATTCGACATTCCTATCCCATTGCAGTTAACCTGATGAAGGCCAGGGGAATAATTGTCTGAAACATCGTAGAAAGCAACAACTAGAAGATGGGGATAATAGTCCAAATAATTAAATAAATTGTTTGATTTTGTTTAAAACTTAATTTTCCATGACTCATATTAATCATGAGATGGTATTTATTTTAAACTATGAATAAAACAAAAATCTATAGATGACCCCGCCACACACACACGCACGCACACACGCACACACACACACACACACAAATTTTTTTACGTTTGTGAAAATATATGTACATATCTAATGGGTTTTTGAGGTAATCCGACTCTCACCTTAAATATCTATCTTTAGAAATTTAAAAAGAATCAAAATCAGGAAAAATACTGGAATCATTAATAGACACTAGATTTTTTTTATTATTATTAAAATCAATCATCAATGAATTCATGACTAGCTTTGTGTAGAAATTGACTCTCGTCTTTTTTGTAGAAGTAATTACAGTACGTTCAACAGCATTCCTGCCTGTATTTTGCACCTAATGAAATCCGATTGGTCAGCTGTGACGATTACCTGTCTCGTACTGTCCGCGATCACATCATGCTATTTTAAAACAACTAATGCATAATCATAAACAATTGTCACCATTAGTTCGAAAGGATTACATAGAGTAGGTGGCTGACAATGTCTTATTTGCTGTGGAAGTCATCAAACACGCCCCCCCCCCCAACCCCAATACTCCTGAAATTTTTAAAAGGTCCGACTTAAGAAATCTTCCAATAATTTGTACATACTATATCTAACGTAATGATAATAATAAAATTTTGCTCAATTTCCACTGTTACTAAGGTTGTGGTGTGTCCACCCTAGGGATAATAATGAACTCTTTTTCTTTTCTTACCGCAAAGCCGGGGAAAATATATCTTTTGGTGTTAGCACACAAGTCATACACACTTTTCAGTCGGACTGGCGTATAACCACACTCTTTATTTGTTGTATTTATTCTTTCTGCTTAATACATTTTTTTCCCATTAAATACTGAGTTGTGTCTTTTTTCCGGACCTTTAATGGGTTGGTTGTTTGGTTGTTTTTGTTTTACGGCATATCAACCCTTTTCAAGTTATTTAATGCGAAATCCAAAGATTTCTATTTAACCCATAGTTGGGACCCTAACAGGTACTACCACTCTGGGTCAGAATGGGCCTGGGAGCAATGGCAATTAAAGAGTGGCTCCACACTCCCCAAAGCCTGCAAGCTGGGGCGTCTCCACTGGATATCGTTTAAGGTCATATCTAGGATTCCTTTAATGGAACCACAACAACTAATTATCATGGTGTTGTCTCACCATTCACCTGACATTTGCTAATCTTTATTCTCGAGTAACCTTTAGGCCTTGTTAAGTGATGACTCTCTAGTAGAAAAAATAAAAAACAAAATTGTTATCATATTTAGCTGGATATCCATTTTACATGCTGGCATATGCTGGACGGCTTTAAGAAATTGACTTCTGAACTAACTTTATCTCAATCCATTTATACCAGGTCCTCCCATGTTTTTTTTTTTATTGGCCATGAACTAAACCTGCTACTTTAGTAGTTCTACATCTACTGTCCAAGGAACTCTCATCCATTCTTTCAAGATTTAATGAAAAGAAAATGCAAGAGCAATCTCCCTTGTAAAAATGTCATTTTTTTATATTCATATAAGAATGAAAGCTATTTTAATCAGTGAAAGACATCTTTGAAAACAAAATTTGGTCCGAACCTGCTAACACAAAAACCGGAAGTTAAAAAAAAATAATATAAGTTCATAAAAAATAATAAATAATAAATTCATACAAAAAAAATAAAATAAAATAAAAATAATAATTTGTTAGCTAAAAATAAAAACGTGCATCGCTACTTTCGGGAAGAACAGATAAAAAAAAAAAAAAAACCGGTTGAAAAGAGTCCAATATTTCTTGATCATAAACTGATCCCCGATATTGGATTTGAAATCGGTTGTAGCTATTTTTCTGACGTTCTGTAAAATTTAATTAAACTGTGTCAATCGCTTTATTGCAGAGTAGTAAAATACCAATATTTCAGTAAATATACGTCATACAAAAATGAAAATCGTATCATCAAATGACCGTTTCAAAGTTAGTTATTTCCCAAAATTTTATTCAAATCCATGCGATATTCACGAAGTTATGACATTTTATTTATTATCAAGTAATTTATGCTGTCCATCGCTTTATTGCTGGTCTTTTAAAATGCCAAAAAAGGGGTTATTAACGGTTATCGAAAAGGAAAGGATTGTTGCTGGACTCGCAGAAGGCTTATTCATTAAAGATTTAGCTGTGGAGCTGGAAAGAAATCCAAGAACTTTGGCTTCATTCATAAACAACCCCAACACCAAATCCAAAAAGGATAAGGACATCAGGAGAAACCTTTCACATCGTGGTATTTGGAAAATTCGTAGGGAAGTCAAAGGCCTTCGATAAGGTATGGCATAAGGGCCTACTTCACAAGATTTCCAGCTACGGTATAACTGGAAATGTTTTATCGATCATAAAATCATTTCTCTCTGATAGGCTCATAAGAGTAGTAGTTGATGGGCAGAAATCAGAGGCCATCAATATTAATGCTGGAGTCCCTCAGGGGTCCATCCTAGGCCCAACTCTCTTCCTTCAATGATCTCCCAAAACACATACTTAAATCATTCGTTGACATCTATGCTGATGACACGACCATCTATGGCAACACATCAAAGGCTGTAAATGACAAAGTTCTCTCAGATTCTCTCTCCTCTGATCTTGAGCGCATGGTACAGTGGGGGAGATGTGGCTGGTTACTTTTAATGCATCTAAAACTAAGCTCCTATCTTTACATCATCAACGCTCTGATCCCCATCTGGCATCAATTGATATGGGTGGCTCTCGTCTAGGGGAAGCTCCATGTTTTGATAAGCTTCTGGGCTTGACCTTTACCCCTGACCTGAAATGGAATACGTACATCAAGTCAGTTGCCAAGATTGCTGGAAAAATGGTAGGATTCTTCTACTGCTCCAGAAGATATCTCACTACTGATGCAATTCTCTATCTGTATAAAAGCCAAGTACGTCCAAGGATGGAGTACTGCTGCCACATCTGGGCAGGAGCTGCTAAAAACAGCCTATCCTGCCTTGACAGAGTACAAAATAGGCTTCGTGGCCTAGTGGGTGATGCCCTTTTCTCTTCCCTGCAACCTCTCTCCCACAGGAGAGACGTTGCAAGCCTGTCTTTGTTTTATCGTTACTACCATGGCAGGTGCTCGTCTGAGCTCCAATCTCTGGTCCCCCTCGCCAATCTTTCATGATAAACACCCGCCTAGCTGAAACCACTGTCAAAAGTTTTCCCCACTCCCTATCTGTGCCAAAATCAAAATGTAGATTCCATGAACAAAGCTTCTTTCTTAGAAATGCACGCCTGTGGAACTCTGTTCCGGTTGCCTGTTTCCCACCTGATTACAACCTGGATATCTTCAAGTCCAATGTGAACAAATTCCTGATGAACCACCTCCTTAAGTAAGACACTTTATCAAATCTCCAACACTAACGTACTGTACACACAATAACCCTTATCCTCGAGTGGCTTCCGGGCCTTGATAAGTGGTGACTACCTTGTAAAAAAAAAAAAAAAAAAAAAAAAAAGAAAGAAAATGAAACCCAAACAGCACCAGAGCTTCCATTTTTGCAAGAACCGGAATCGCTCCAAGATCCAGACAGGCCCGATATGTGTTGAATGAGATGGCGATGAACATCAAAACTATTCCAAGGCCGTCATTGAGCAAACAACCTAAGGAAAACGAAAGGCTTGGGCACAGAATTACATGAAAATGGATTTCCAACGTGTCTTATTTACAGATAAGACTCGTGCTACTCTTGACAGTCCGGATGAATGGGCCAAAGTTTGAAACTGAAATGGAACTCCAACCCCTTACAGAGTTCATCGTCAACGAGGAGGTGGAGTCATCATGTTATAGGCGGGAATAATTAAGGATAAGTTGGTTAGACCATTTCGAGTTCCAGAGGATGTAAACTTATCAGCAATGCATACACAGCCTTTTTGGATAAACATTTGTCACCGTGGTTAGATGACTTACCATTGTCATATCGCTTTCAGATGATTTTTATGCATGACAATGCACCATCCCATTCTACTAGGGCGACTGCAGCCTTCCTTGAATCTATGGCCTTCTTTGGAGAAACTCTCATGACCTGACCACCGTGTTCTCCAGACCTTAACCCCATTGAATATCTCTGGTCAATATTAAAAAGGAGAGTTTATGAGGAAGGAGAGCAATTTATTTCAAACGATGCCTTGTGAAGAACATAGTGTATATTGGTAGAGCCATAACTTCTTTCTGAGATCCAACAATTGACTTCCCTGGAGGACAAAAGGTTGTTTTAAGTTATTTAAAAAATAGTGGATATGTCGATAAATAATTCATTTATTTGAGGCTTATCACCTAGGATAGGCTTTTTCTCATTATTCTTTGACAGAAAAATATAAAAAAATAAAGTTCGCAAGATAAAACATTGTATTTTTGCCCTAAAACAACATTTTAAGAGACCTGCAATAAAGCGATGGACAGTGGAAATTCTACTATAAAGAAAGAATGTTATAACTTTGTGAATATCGCATGAAATTTGAATAAAATTTTTTGAAATAACTAACCATAAAGCAGTAATTTGATGATGTCATTTTCATTTTGTTGTGACGTATATTTAATGAAATATTGATATTTTACTAATTTGCAATAAAGCGATTGACACAGCTTATACGAGAGGCGTGCAATAAGTAATGCCCCTGACCCACTTCCAGTTGTCTGATCTAGCTGAAATTTGGCATGTGCAATGATTTATATCTCTACAAGTTATGTGGCAAATTACAGTTCTGAACTAATTGTGGTTTCTGTTTTACAGGTGTTTGAACTGAGTCAGGTGTGAAATCGAGCCTGTTGAATGTCGAGCAGTGATCCGGTTTTTGTATTTGAAAGGACGCACACCACAGGAGACTTTTGATGAAATGAAAGAAACTTATGGTGATAATGCCTCATCATATGATCTTGTAAAATGCTGGCATCGTGAATTCAAACATGGCCGGAAGTCTGTGGAAACAGCTCCCAGACCTGCCATTGATGAGGCATCTGTCCGTCAAGTTGAGGCTGCCATTTTGGAAGATTGGCGCATTACTATTCGCCAAATAGCCCAAGATGTCAAGATTAGTATAGTGTCTGTGGAAACTATCATTCATGACCATTTTCATATGCATAAGGTGTCTGCCAGATGGATTCCCAGGTTGCTCACACCATTCCAGAAGCGAGAACGCGTCGAGTGCTCGAGAATGAATTTGGAGATGTGCCAAGAAGATGAGTCAAAGTTTTTCAAAAGACTGATTACACAGGATGAAACCTGGGTCCATCACTATGATCCAGAGACCAAAGCCCAGTCAATGCAGTGGAAGCACTTGGACTCACCACCTCCAAAGAAGACAAGGATGCATCCCTCCGCTGGCAAGGTCATGCTCACAGTCTTCTGGGACCAGGACGGAGTAGTGATGACAGATTTCCTGGCAAAGGGTACCACAATTGCAGGAGCCTATTATACTTCACTTTTGAGGAAATTAAGGAAAGCTATGAAAATCAAGAGGCGGAGCAAGATCAGCAAAGATACCCTCCTCCTGCAGATCAACGCTCCGGTCCACAACTTGCATGTCGCCAGATCAGAAGCATGGGCATGTGGCTATGAAATCCTGCCCCATCCTCCCTACTCTCCTGACCTTGCACCCTCTGACTTTCAGCTCTTCTCAGCCATGAAGTTGTTTTTGAAAGGAAAGCGTTTCCCAGATGATGCAGCCTTGATTTCTGAAGTCACGTCATGGTTGGTGGAAAAACGGTCTCCAGAGCTGCATCAAACGATGGGAGAAATGCATAACTCTGGGTGGTTCCTATGTAGAGAAAGACTAATAACTGTGCCAAGTTTCGTTGCTCTACTCTATCGGAAGTGGGTCGAGGCATTACTTATTGCACGCTCCTCGTATATGTATATTGTATACTTATTCAGTATTTGCAACTTTATAACTACCATAGGTGATAAAACACGTTTTTAAACATTGTGTAATTAAAACAAACAAACAAAAAAATTGTTTTGTTAGACAACAGGGAAAAAAGATTTCATTAAGGGATAAAAAAAAACTTGAGGGTAATTGCATGAACGATATAAATTAAGATGACAACAAACAAAGATACGTGTTAAGTAATGAGTCGTCTTAGCGAAGGTATATCATAGCAGCTAATTACATCGTAAGTATGAGACAATTGTCAGCAAAAGGTTAGCAGTAGAAAGAAACATGCCATTTCTATTGTTCATGAATGAAAACTGAAACATGGAACCCCCCCCCCCCAAAAAAAAAAAAAAAAAAAAAAAACAGGAAAATGAATTTAAAACCAGGAAAGGTTACTTGGTATTGTCCGGAAGGTTTAATTTTTATTCAGTTGTGAAAATTATATAAGTGATTACAGTTTAAAATTTTTTTTTTTTTATCCCAAACAAGCCATATTGCCACTTGGGTGTAAAGGGCTACTATTTGGGGCCATAACTACTGGGGTACTATGTACGAAGTTGAGAACAGAGATGTCTGTTTGTATTACATTTTAAAATGTTAGTACAATCATGGAAACAGGAAACAGGAAGGGAATTCCAAAGTCTAGCAGTTTAAAGAAAGAAACTAAAGTAGAAAGCCTTTCAACATCTAGGGACCTCGACAGTGGAGGAATGTGATTTTGCTGCTTGTCAGGGTAGTCGAGGGCACAATATGTACAATATGGCCACAAAAACACAGAGATGCAACATTGTGGTGATGGGTCAGGGGTTAGAGTTTGGTAGATAGTGCAGGAACTATTACGTTTAAGACTATTTTTGGACCTTGTCTACAACTGAGAAACTAGTGGTATATACATCAGTCTAGATGTAGACATAAAACTCCATGCATGAGCCAACGGTGGTTTTATAGAGATACAGGATATTGCTAGGTAGAAGTCTTGGTAATGTCCTCAATTTATTTGTTTCAATTCATGTGGCCTGTGAATGTTAAGCCAAGGAATTTGAATGATGAGCTCTTGATTACCCCCCCTCCCACAAGTAATCCAATTTACAAAATTCCCACTACTTATGATTACTACGCTATAATCCCATTGACTAATGTATACCCATTAACCTTTATCCTCGAGTTGCCTCTGAGCCTTGATAAGTGTTGACTCCTTTGTAAAAAAAAAAAAAAAGGGTAAAGTGTTGTTAGTCATGATAATCAGTGGTTGAGAAAGTTTCTTGTAATTGTAAAACAAAGTAATCTTATTAACGTTGAATGTTATCATCCATTTTCGTCTCCATTCCACTATAGGCTGGAGGTCATTTTAAGGTTTGTCTTGGATATGTGTTTATTTGTTTTTCCTTCATGTCTATTATAGAGCATGGTGTCGTCAGCAAATATATCCAACTCAAAGACAATTATATCAGGGAGGTCATTTCTGAATATCAGGAATAATATAGATCCAAGGATAGATCCTGGAGATACACCCACATTAATATCATGTTGTTTGGATATATGGTAACCTGGATGGTTCTCTTGTCTGAGAAGGATCTGATCATATTAAGTATTCATCCAGAAATACTGTATGATTTAATTTTCATGAGAATTCTTTCGTGTCAAAGGTTTTGGATATATGCAGGGCTACCACCCTAGCTTCCCAGTGTTACCCATTGTATGATGTATGCGTTCAGAGATGACCCTTAAAATATTAACAGTAGAACAAACTTGCCTGGATTCATAAAGAAGTTTAACATTTACAGGTAGTGGTCCATTCATTTACCTCATTTTCACACTGTTCAGCAGGCAGAGAAAAGATTTTACTCCATGGCTTCCCAATCAGCCTTTTTGAAGTATCTTGCCATTTTGAGCAATGGCTTCTCAGCTTCGGGTTGAGAATCAAAGGCGATATCTATGAATATTTCAAGATGATCAGCATTCTTGAGTGGACGATGGGCATTTGTCATACAATTCTCGGGTACTGAAGTTAGGAATAGATCCAGAAATAAGGTTTGCTGATCTTAACGATTTGGGAAGTGGGTCAAGAATGTGACTGTCAGTGCAAAAGAATGAGATATAGAGAAACTACACGTGCTGCTACCAACTGCGTCTGTATAACTAAAAAAAAAAACTAAGCCAATTGCTGTGGTGGACATTAAAATTGCCAAATACATGGACTTAGGCGCTAGTATATAGAGAATACTACATCTATACTGTCAGACATGGTTGATCAGAGTAAAGTCGTGAGTAAAGGGAGAACGGTAAAGGAAATATAACTAAGGTAAAATTGGATTAAGGATTATAGACATAAGGTTTAGTATCATAATATTTGTTTTCATCTTGAGTATTATTTTTACAATGTTTCAGTTGATGTAACCTCCAATAATATTTTTGTGAATCTTATCGAACTCGGGGAAACTTTCTGCTGAACTCTGAAGTCTGATATCATACTTAATCTACAGGAGAAGCATTCTCTTATTCCGGCAGCCACGACTGGATAGAAGCCTGAAGTAATTCGCAACTGTATTTTGAGTGTCACCCACACTGAGGACTGAACCTTCAACCTCATATAAAAAATTCAGAAACAGTTTAATATCAGGTTGGTCATAAAAATGGTGTAAAACTGTTTAGGGAAATTCATTTTACCCATTCAGTGTAAAATAGCATTTTCGTCAGTCTGTCATCCTTTAGTTTGAAATCACGTTTTCATTAATCTGTCATTCCTTATTCCTAAATCGCATTTTCGTTGGTCTGTCATGCTTTAATTTGAAATAGTATTTTCATTATTAAATGCACAGATTAAATGGAGAAATCTTAAGAATGTTTGTTCTTTAAAAAAATTATTTTTCTTCTACAACAGGGTTTCCCAAAGTGGGCTATGGAGCCCTGGAGTTCCCCGAGTGAGGCTGAGGGGCACCGGAAGTCCTTTCTTAAAGAGGACCAAATGTTTTATATGAAAAAAATTACATTACTGCAGACATTTAATTATTGATCTTTTTACTGGAAAGAGAAATGATACATAACTACAAGTGTAAAGAGTTTCATGATAGTTTATGAAAAAGTAAATAAAAAATAAATTAACAAAAATGCAACAATTTTTGGATTAATCAAAACCAAAAAAAAAATTGGTTGTAAACATGAAAATATAGTAAAATCACAAAACAGGAACAACTAATGAACAAGTATAAGTTAAAATTTTAAATTAATGTTTTTCATATTTATTTTAGAAATTATCTTGTTAGTGCTTCATGAAAAAACCTTCGCCCTGCTCAGGGGCTCCATGGTGTCCTGAAAGTTTGGAAAACCCTGTTCTAGTACATCTATAACGTTGTACTATAAACAACATTATTTACTAAATTACCTTGATGGTGACAGTTTTATTAGTAGAAAGCAAGTTTATTAAGTTAATATCTTATAAGTAATTATTATCTACATGTAAGATAAACTTTTATGTGGAAAAGTAGACAGCGCTTGTTTCAGTGTAACCACTAAGAGAGGTTAGTAGTGGTTATCAGAGTTTTATTTTTATTTGACTTGAAAACGTTCTTTTACCGAATTTATATAAGGTCACAGAAACAAAATTATTTCGTAAATCTAACAGCTATAGCCGTGTCTTTTGTTTACCTCTTCCTCAATACTAGAACATATATAATTAGGGCTATGACAAGAGACTATTCTTTTCATTGTTTTGACTCTCGAGTGTATGTCTGACACAGTTAATCAATGGAGAATCACATCACTCTATATAAAAACATAAGATATTAACCGATATATATTCGAAAGTCAAAATAATGAAAAGGATATTCTCTTGTCATAGCCCTATATATAATATATTTTGTCAGTTTATATGCTTCGTTATAGAGGTAGGTTTTCCAAATCGTTTACATGTAAACAGATACCTAATAGCATAGATGTGTCTGTATTAATAGAACATCCCGTTTACATAAACCATCTAGCTGGAGTACTGAGTTATCATTTGGAATCAAATTATGTTTGGTTGCTTTATATAACGCTGCTTTACGACAATGCTTCTCATAGATATATATCAACGCTTCATTTATAAGTATGCTGGCCACATAGATTATTATTTTTTTTTAACATAGGAATCACCACTTATCAAGGCCCATAGACCACTTGAGTATAAGGGTTAAGAGTGTACAGTAGTCAATTGGACAATATAGTAATCGTTAGTAATGGAAATTCGGTAAATTTGTTAACTTAAGTGGAACGGCTCATCAAGAACTTGTTAACGTTGGACTTGAAGACAATCAGATTGTAGTCAGCTGGAAAGCAGGAAAACGGAAGACAGTTCCACAGGCGTGCGCTTCTAAGAAAAAAGCTTTGTTCATGGAATCTACATTTAGGTTTAGGCACAGATAAAGAGTGAGGGGGGTGATTATTGATAATGTTTTCAGCTAGATGAGTGTTTCTTGTGAAAGTTTGGAGAGGCGAATTATTGGATTATTTGATTATTTTAGTTAATCGTTTTTGGATGTTTTTATTAGTAAGTAGTAAGTATCTATACTACTACGCATAACCCCTCATTCCCAATATCTTAATTAATTAATAAATGAACCAAACGGAGAGTCGAAAGGATAAAAAGTGGCCCCAGTACACCACAAACTAATATAGCTACACTTACTAAAAACCGAATAACTACATTTACGAGTTGCCTGCTCGGCATAAATAGGATTTATTTCTCATCACATTGTCTTGCAGTTAGTCTCATTGGTTGGAGCGTTCAGAATTGAAATTAAAGGTAACCCTTGTTCCAGGGTTCAAATCATACGACTGGTTTGAAAAGTTATCAACAGCGTCAAGATGAAATTAGTTTTACACTGATGATTCTGCACGGATAAACATAATTAAATATTTTTTATTAAACAATCATTTGTTGTCCCCTTTCGACCGGGCTCTTTAATAAGAAATAATACAAGCCATCTAATTATCTCTTATAACATTTACTGTGTGTATATATTTTAAATTCATTTCTTCCTTTTTGTCGTTAATAAACTGTACCTACCTGATGCTGCCCAGGAGTCTTTTTATATTCATGTGTTACATATCCGGAACCTGCACTGGAAGGTAAAGATTATACTGGCTAGTATGAATTTCCAAAGTGTTACCTTAAGTACATGTCTAGACGACCTGACAGCGAACGGAGATGTACCCAGTGTACCTAGTGTGATTGATGCGAAGGGTCAGAAGTCAGCTACCTAGACAAAACATGCTAGAAGCAGGTGTCAATGATTACATAAGAAACGATCACCTGTTCAAGAATTGGAGCAGAGTTTTGAGCAGTTTGCAGTGAAGAAGCGGCCAGACAAGGTGTGCCAATGATGTAGAAATCTAAGAGAAATTTTGTCAAGACATGTCTGTTCATCGACCATTTCTTTAAGGCTAAGTAAGAAAATTAAATAATAGATTACTCTTAGCCTGTATTTTATAAGGAATTAATTTTGATCTCTCCCTTTGTAAACATCTCTCCCCAATAAAACCTTTAAAAGCGTCAAAAAGTTTCCATGTGTTTCCATACATGAGTTGTTTGTCCGAGTTAAACGTATGCTGGACAATGCAACAATACAGATCAACAATCACACATATGGAAAGCAATGGTGTATGTAAAAAAAAAAAAAAAAACACTTCTTTAATTGATCGCTCACCAGTGATAACTCACATGTACACATATGTTCTTCTTCATTTAGTAATTGTTTTGTATTAATCATGTTATTTTCTTTATATTGTTTTTGATGAGAACTAAACACACCCTAAAATGGGATACTGTTGCCACATCCGGGGAGGAACTGCTTAAACTTTCTATCCTGCTTGACAGAGTTCAGAAACAGCTTTGAAATCTAATAAATGATACCCTTTTCTCTTTCCTGCAACCTTTTTCTCACAGAAGAGACATTAAGAGCCTGTCTCTGCTCTATCGTTTAACTTCATGGCAAGTGCTCGTCTGAGCTCCAATCTATGCCCCTCCCCCACTGCCAAACTTTCACAAAAAGCACTCATTTACCTACAACCACTATCAACAATTTCTCCCACTCTCTATCCGTGCTTAAATCTAAATGCAAATTTCATGAATAAAGCTTCTTTCCAAGAACTGCCTGTCTGTGGAAATCTGTTCTGCTGGGCTGCTTTCCAGCTGATTACAATATGGTTGTCTTCAAGTTCAATGTAAACAAGTTCTTGCTTAGCTGTCCCCTTAAATAATAAATTTCTACCCACTTTCCACCACTAACGATCACTACGCTGTTGTCTTAGTGACCATTGTACATTCATTAATTAACCTCATCCTTGAATGGCCTTCACGCTTTGATTAAAAAAAAAAAAAGATGAGAGAAGGTTCAACACTCGCTGCCATATAACATGACGATCCTAACACAGCTGCCATATAAAACAATACACACAAAAATGTTACTACATAAATGTGCAGACACAGCTAATAAAAAAAATACTTATATATTTTTAAAGCTGTTTCATGTTTGTTTCGCTGTTAATTATATTTTAATTTTTAAATAGTTTTAAATTTAGCATACACTAAAGGTTTCACCGATATATAACTTCCTTGAGTTTTATATATATATATATATATGATTACTTCATTTACTTAAATATAACTTAATATACAAAAATATAATTTTATGCGTAAATTTTCAGTATTTACTTCAACAGTGCTCAATACATAGGAAGAGCTAGGTAGTAAGTTTTGAAAATATATATGGCAATTAAGCTACACAGAATATTCTGCATTTCATTCTCACGAGAATTCATCAGGCTTATGCATAAGCCTGACAAATTCTCACGAGAATGAAACACAGAATATTCTGTGTAGCTTAATTGCCATATATATTTTCATAACATGTCTTTGTACACTGAGTGCATAAAAGAGCGCGTTTCATTCTCGTGAGAATTCATTAGGCTTATGCATAAATCTGACGAATTCTCACGCGAATGAAATGTGGAATATTCTGTGTAGCTTAATTGCCATATATATTTTCATAACTTACTATATATATATATATATATATACTTGCAAAAAAAAAAACAGATGAACGAAAATGACCACGGAACTTTCTTACACAAATTGGACTGACACATTAGAACCATTCAAAAAAATACAAAAAAAAGATCATTAAGCAAAAAACACTTTGTACTATCGAGCAATATCTGTCTGAATGAAAACATGCTGCTTAATATATATTACAATTGTGAATTACTTAGAATTCGTGGCTGATGGAACAAGAGCATGCTACCCCTTGTAGACAAAATAAAGGGTTCGGTCCAAAATTTTGTGCATATTCCCAAGTTCGAGAGAAAGATCCTTGAGTTCAGGATAAACCTGGAGGTTGGAGGTTACATCAGCTGAAACGTTATAAAAATAGCATTAAAGATGAGAATAATAGTCCGAACAATTCAAATAATAATTTTATACTGTATTAATAGTAAAAATGTTAATATTTTTTTTAAGAGTTAAGTCATCATTTTCAGAAATTGCTTTTCAAACTAGTCTATCTCTGGCAAGGTCTTTATTTATCCCTCTTTCTCTCAAATCCACCCTTATCATGTTTTCCTTGGTTTTCTTTCTTTTGCCAATTGATCTTACTACCTTTATTCACCCAAGAAATTTCATCCATTCTTCCAATCTGACCAAACCAACAAATGTAGTCGTTATATCAAAGGAACAAAGCAAACGAAGCAACTCGTTTTTCAGTTTTCAACAAAAGCCTTTATATTTAGTATTTCCAACAATGCATTTTTCTTAATATTTAAACAGTTCATTTCTTCTTTTCCGGCTTTTCATCTCTGCTCTGATGCCACCCACGTATGCCAAAACTCCCTTCTCTGAACATTTGTGTCTTGAACACATCTTTTTCTGCTCTCTCATGCCTCAAACACGTCTTGAATCTTCTACATATCGAATACGTGCGTCTTTGAACACCGGCCTTGAACACCACTCCTCCGAACACTGCTTCTTTGAACGGGTGTGTCAATTTCATCTCAGCTGTAAAGTCACTTCACTGCTGCTGCTGCTATCAGTGTCAGCGGCTCCATTACACAAAGTCTCCTGTTCTGCAAACATCTCTCCATACTGTCAAGATTTAATTTTCCTCTGAGGTCATCAGATCTATGACTGTCTGTAACACTTACATTACACAGTCATCATATCATTCTCATTTCATTTCTTGCCATGTAACGCATGTCTTTAACCCTCATTCAGGGTTCACTCCAATACATCATTAGTACACAAGTTGGATAGACTTGTGGTAGATCAGAAATTGATATGTGAGACGAAGGAGCATAATAATCTTTTCTTTCTTTGTTTTTTCAGTTTACTCTTTCCTCTTCTTTCCTTTTCACTTCTTTTAGTATTGGATTTTTACATCAGATGAACGCTAAAAAGCAAATGGCTTTAATTGCTACCCTTTTTCTTTCTCTAATTCATTACGATTCACTTTCTTCATCACCTTCAAAAGTAAGAAGTTTTCACAGGAACATGTGAATTGAAAATATTTTCCAACCAATAAAAATCGTTTTAAACTCTGAAAGTAACAATTCAGTGTGAAATTAAATAAACCTATGAAACAGTTAACTTAGTTAACATAAATTCACAGTTCTTCCGGGTACACCTGCAAGACATGCCTCGATTCTCCACCAGACTGGAATGCACCACACTGAAATTTCTTTAAACCTGCAACTTTATCTCCAGTGACCACATGTCACCAAAAGGCGCATGCGCGCGCACACACACACACACACACACACACACACACACACACACACACACACAATGGAACTTTGAACTTTTTGTCTACTTTTTATTCAAGAACTATAAAACTTTGAAACAAACTTTGATCTTTCAAAATATATTTTACATTTTTGTAAAACTGTTAACATATAAATATACTTGGATTGTTAATTCATGTTTTCTTGTTTTCATTCTAAAATTCTTGTTGTTGAGTTAGCTTTTGCAACTTGATGACCCATTCAAACCATTCACGTTTTTATCATTTTTTTTCTTCAGCAATTTAACTATTGGTATATGTATAATAATTGTTAGCGCTGTTCTTGGTATTTTCACAGATGTGCTATCACCAAAATACACTACATTTAGTCAGGACCATCACAACAACAAAAAAATTGCAACATTATTTTTTGATGGTTTTATGTCAGGTTGTCTACATCATACTAAAAGTTGGACAAGATTTGAGTATGGGAAAGTTTCAGATTTTGAAGTTGAACATTTTCAACTTACAAGTCACTTTCTATTACGTTTTAAAACATTAACTCAGTCAATTTTCATGATAAACCAATAAATCTTGCATTTTACCCATGTTTTCAGGGTCAATTTTTCACATGAAATGGTTGCCAGCAATGTTGAATCACCCCTTATATGGTTTATACTTTTAATTAACTGCCATTTTGGAAGGCGTCTGAAATCGTGAACGCTGTTACAGATGATAGTCCAATTAGGGATGTGATACTGTTACTTGGCACCTTCCATAGCTTCATGAATGTGTTGGGTGCCATTGGGACGTTGATGGATCGCACTGGACTCAAGAAAATCGTTGAGACTGTATATGGTGAAAATGCTGTCGTACACATGATGAGTGGAAAGGTAGTGTAACAAGCGTTTCATGGCCAGCTGCTGATAGATCAGTGTTTCCCTCATCAGATTGTTGCCAAGATCATTGGGGATGAACCTGGTTTTCAGAATCAAGTGGAGGAACTTGAGCGATTGTACATGTTGATGGAGACTGGTGAGTGTGATTTAGATTCATTTATGGAATCAGATTGCATAGACAGAATTCACAATTCTTTAACTGAGAAAATGGATGAACTGGCAAAGATCTCCAAAACTAACAAACTATGGATAAACGATCAGCACATGCTAAGTATAACTACAGCATTTGTTTCAGTTGATTGAATGGGGTTTTGGGAGATGCATCGCAGTGCTGTCTCAGCTTACCTGCCAATATTTGCGACCACTGGCTATCCAAATTATCTTAAGTCAGCTTGTCTATATCTCTGGGTGTCACGTAATTCAACACAGCAGCCAATACTGAGCTGGTTTTGGCTCCAATCTTGTGATCACGCAGACACTAATGTGCTCACTCAAAAGCCAAGGTGGGTTGATACACGGGAGTGGGATGTCTGAGCACCTGAAAAAAGTTTGGCTCATGTCATCCACTGTGTCATCTCTTTACAACCTTGCCATGCAAGATCTTATTGAAAGAAGTTACATAAGTGAATGATATAAGGAGCTGTCTGCCTCTCAGTTGAAAAAGGATGAGAGAGATCTCAGAAAAGTTGCGGAAAAATTACACCTTTTTCAACTGATAAATTGTTACACAATATCATCACAGGAATTAATGCCAACAAAGACGTCCATATGCAGGACCACTTTGGAATCGGAAGAGACATTGTACAAGAAATGGATGGACAATCGGTGTTCTCTTACTCTCACAAACGGAGTTTGAATGCAAAGACTCTAGCATCCAGCAAGAACGTGAAAGTGTCTGCAGATCGTAGCACTGACCCAACACTTCTGTTTCAGAGGTTTTTCGTAGTCTCTCAGATGGGAAATCTTTGCTTGGATGATGTCATGTCCTATGAACTGTGTCTATCCCTGATGCCTTGGTTTAAGGGAAAAGGCCTCTTGTGTCAAGTAGACAAACTGCAACTTGCCAAAGCAATTAGAAACTATGCTAAAACAAAATCAGCAAACTGTTCCAGTCACAGAGCACAACGTACGAGACGGAGGATCTATTCTTCAATATCTGAAATGGAAGGAGGGGTGAACTGACAGTTCGATTGCAAACGATTATGCCTTATTCACTGTCAAAATCTATGGAAGCATAGCTGAGGTGTTTGATGGTTATGAGGTTGAATTAAATATAAAGGACTGTGTGCAACAGAGGTGAAACTGAAAGTAACCAAAATGAACATTACCAAGGCTACAATATTTTCTGAAAGAAAGGATCACTTCTTATCGAATGGGGGAAACAAGAAGGCACTGGTCCAGCTGATCATAGAATGAATATAGCAGAAAGGATATGATGTCAATGAGATTGCAAAGGCAGCCATTA
The DNA here is from genome assembly GCF_053919585.1 of Euprymna scolopes. Classification (NCBI taxonomy): domain Eukaryota; kingdom Metazoa; phylum Mollusca; class Cephalopoda; order Sepiida; family Sepiolidae; genus Euprymna; species Euprymna scolopes. The sequence continues at coordinate 12,347,406 of NC_136501.1, forward strand.
GTAGACTGGCTTTCAAACGGACGAGCCTTATTGGCGAAGACACAAATCTTTGTGTTCTCTTGCTGTTTCATACAAATGTTTCCAAATGTACTGACAAGGTGAAATCCTACATCTATAATATCAAGGAGTTTAGTGAAGCAGTTTGCAATGACCTATTTTTTCTACATGCCTTTACAGGATGTGATTTGGTGTCTAGGGTGTTCGGGATTGGAAAGAAGTTGGGGTTCCAGCGAATCATCAAAAAAAGACAATGAAAGACAATTCAAAAGCATTTTCTCAACTAAAGCAAATACAGGATGTTGTGGAAACCAATGGTTCTAAGACAATGATAGCACTTTTCAATGGAAATCAGAAGGACTCATCAGCATCAGTTAGATACAATATGCTCTGCAAGAAAGTTTCAAGAGCAAAGATGTTTGTCATGCCAGAATGACTCCCTCAAACCGCTTCTGCCTGTAGATTTAATTCTCTGTGAACTTACAACCAAGTTATGGAGTAGATGGGATGTAATGGCACCATTTGAGTGAGGATGGAAAGCAGAAGGGGACAAACTTATTCCAGTGATGACAGACAAAAGCCCTGTTCCAAATGAACTGATGCAGATGATTCACTGCAGATGTTTGGAAGGATGCAACACTAAACTGCAGAAGTTATGAACTAGGATGTGCTAGAGCATGTGGACATTGCCAAGATGGAAACTGTAACAATATGAAAAATGCTCATCAGCCATAGATGATGAGGATGAGGAAGTGTGAACAACTTTGAAAAAATATTATGACTTATGTGAATCGGGGTGGGGTAGGGGTAACCATAGATATAAGAGGTGATTCAACATCACTGGCAACCATTTCATGCGAACATGGGTAAAAATGCAAGATTTATTGGTTTATCATGAAAACTGACTGAGTTAGTGTTTTAAAACGTAATCGAAAATGTTCAACTTTGAAATTTGTACGTTTGACTCAAATCTTGTCCAACTTTTAGTATCATGTAGAGGTGAACCTAACATAAAACCATAAAAAAACATTTTTTTTGTGTGTCAGTTGGTGCATTGACCTTACTTGGTTTTGTATGTTCTTAACTAAAAAATATGTAGTTAAGACGGCATCAATTCTTGATACTGCAAAAAAAAAAAGGGGGGGGGGTCACGTTGCTTAACTTTGGTGATCTAACAAGAACCGATGTTTTTGGTGCACATGAAATAAGATGAAACAATGAAACAAGATGAAACAGATTTCAAACACTTCCACTTCAAGAAAATACAATGAAAATGATCATGAAACAAAACTCTATCAATATTATTATAAAATAACACTGACTTTTATATTTCCCTTAAAAATACAAAAATAAACTTTAATTAAATGAAAACACCTTTATTAATTTTCACTTTTGCCATGTACATAATTTAGAAAATGATGCAAAATTAAAAGAAAAAGTACTTGGAGAGCATAGACTTCCACCAAAGCCCAACATTATCCCACCTGGTTATAAGAATATAACTATAAGTTATAGACTGTTGATATTATTTGGATTCTCTGGACTACTGTTCTCATCTTGAGTCTCATTTTCACAACGTTTCAGTCGATGTAACCTCCGACCTTCTTCAGATGTATCTTTTTGAACTCAGACATTTGGACAAAATTTCAAAGGGAACCCTTTATTTACTTCATGGGGGGTAGCATGCTCTCGTTCTATCAGCCATGACTAGATAGAGGTCCTAAGTAATTCACAATTTTTTGGTTGCCCAGACTTTGAATTGAACTTCAGGAGAATATCACTTTTACAATTGAATTTTTCCACGTACTCTAACAACTGTGCCATGGGTTCTTGCGCAAGGACAGGTGGTGCAGTTTTACAGAAACATTCCCAAGTTGGACAAGATACATCTGAAGAAGGTCGGAGGTTACATCGATTGAAACGTGAAAATGACACTCAAGATGAGAACAGAAGTCCGAAGAATCCAAATACAGAGAACTAATTCTCATCTCAAAAATTCAGAAACGTAAGAAAACTATAACAAAGATAATTAAAAATCAAATTATTCAACATTTTAGTTTGACATTTACTAGCTGGCAGCTCGGCGTTGCCCGGTCATACACTACGCTTAAACATGATATTTTAATTTATGCAGATTGCGTATGTATTATTATAGAATCAATCCTCTATTGATTATTATATATTATGAGGAATAATTTGACCGGTGGACTAATTCGCAAAAAAAAAAAAAAATAATGATAATGTTGTTCATCAAATTCCATCTGCGTTTGTTTACAATATCATGTCAGCTGATATTTGGGTTTGATGATGAATGCCCTCAAAGAGTCACTTTTGATTAATATTTAGTTTTAAAATATGCAAACGAAGAAATGAGTTGCGGTGATTTTAAATGGTACCTTGTCTTTTATCGTGAATTGAACTAATTAATTAAAAAAAATTTAAATAAAATAGTGAGGTATACCCAAGCTTGAACAGTGAATCATTCGATCTGTAGTCGAATGCTTTACCACTAAGCTATATCCCTAGTTTATAATATATCTGGTTTTTAAGAAGAAATGATTTGTTGAAAGTTTATTATCTCCCTTGGTGTAACATAAAATATTCCCCCGTAAAAATTATTCTTTTTTATCGATAAGAGGAAAAGCTATTTTAAAGATCGGATATTTTCGATTTTTGATACTTATTAGATGAATTTCTGTACAGAACATATCTAAGAACACTGCCAGACATATAAATTAGCTTTGTGTGAAATTTGTAAAAGATAGGCTCAGCCGTTTCGGAACCTATGAGGAAGGAACTTAGACATACGCATACAAAAAATGACTTTTATAGTAGAGATATAGATATATGTAAATACTTAACGATTCAAATGTGGGTTTTTTTTTTTTTTTTCAAATTTTGAAGTAGGACATGAATGGTGAAATGAAACATGCAGAGTGTCAACAAATGGTCAAATTTGTTTTGTATGAAGTGACTTCCGGTTAATGTTTTAACTTGAAGCTTTGACATTGAAACGATATTTTCAGCTGCATAAAATTTGAGCAAATTTTAATCATTTTAAGTTCCTCTAATTAGAGAAGACTAGGGGAGGGAGCTTAACTGCATAAAATTAACATTTATTAATCCCATAACTTTGGTGGTCTATTCAATTTTCAATAGTTCTTGCTATAACAATCAATGTTTTTGGTCCCTATAAATATGGCTAATATTTGCAATCTCTGACTTGAGACAAATTTTTACAATCAGATCGTTTCAGCCACTAAAAATCTGTTTCTATATACATACCTGTTATGGAAACGAACATGTTGTATTAAAAAAAATCACGTAAAATGGATCAAGTAGTTTTATTTTTAACTAAAAAATCAAATTTTATGACTAAGGAAAAAGGGACTGTCTCACATTGCCATCTGGAAAAAAAAAAAAAAAAAAAAAAACAAGGGCAGATAACCCCAAATAGTTAAAACATGTGAGATCAGCCTTGTAATGCTACTGATTTCACATTAATCGCATAAAATCATTTAAAAACGATTTTATTTATAAAAATAAAACTATTTGATTGATGAGAAAGTTCTTGCAGAATTTTTAATTTTGATTTCAAATGATATATTTTTAAATAGGTTTTGTTATAATACCTTTACTTTATATATCATTCTAAAGAGCGTTTTTCTGCTCTATCTAATCGTTTAAATTACAATCATTTTAAAACAATTATGTCTTCTTTTCAGGATGTTGAATATAAGATGTAAAAAAAAGCAAATACACACAATTTTCTTATTTTAATTCAAGCTAGACCAAAAAGCTTCTGAAACAGCTCATGATATCAACGAAGCATTAGGCCCAGGAACTATTATGGAGCGCACAACACAATGGTGTTTTAAGAAATTTCGTTGCAGCAACAAGAGAGTCTTGAAAATGATGAGCATAGTGGTCGGCCATCGGATGTTCACTACGATCAATAAAGAACCTTAGTCGAAGTCAATTACAACTATTCAAAAACTTGCTTCTGAATTAGACAACGATTTTCAACCACATAAGAGAGATTGCAAAGACAAAAGAACTTGATTAGTGGATGCCTCACGGCAACCAAAAGAAACGCCGTTATAAAGTGTCATCTTCCCTTCTTCTATGCAGCAAGTTTCTCGTTCAGGTTGTGACTTGCAATAAAAAGTGGATTCTTTACATTAACCGGCGAAGCTCAACTCAGTGATTGGATTTTTTTTTTTTTTTTTTTACATGGAAGTCATCACTTATCAAGGCCCGGAGGCCACTCGGGGATAAGGGTTATTGCGTGTACAGTAATCAATGGGACAATATCATAGTAATTGTTAGTAATGGAGATCTGATAAAATGTCTTACTTATGGGGGTGGTTTATCAGGAACTTGCTTATGTTCGACTTGAAGACATCCAAGTTGTAGTCAGGTGGGAAACAGGCAAACAGAAGAGAGTTCCACAGGCGTGCACTTCTGCCGACGAAGCTCCACAACACTTCCCGAAGCTAGAGTTGCATTAAAAGAAGATCATGCTGACTGTTTGGTGGTCTGTGATCGGTTTCATTCATTACAGTTTTTTGAATGCAGGTGAAACCATTACGGCAGAGAAATACTGTCAACAAATGAATGAAATGCATCAGAAACTTCGACAACAACACCCAGCATTAGTCAAACAGAAAAGGCCCAGTTCTCCTTCCTGACAATGCCTGACCACACATTGTTATACCAACCTTGCAGAAGTTGAATGAATTGGGCTACGAAACTCTGCCTCATCTGCCATACTCTCTAGACCTCTCACCTACCGACTACCACTTTTTCAAGCATCTTGACAACTTTCTACATGAGAAATGCTTCAAAAACCTAAGCAATATAAACATCAACTTCATCGCCACCAGAACACAAGATTTTTTACATTGCTGGCATAAATACACTTGTTTTGCGTTGGCAAAAGTGTGTTCACTCTAATGTTGCTTATTGCGATTAATAAATTTTAGTTTGAGTTGAGATATGTTCATCTGAATTTAAAAGTTAAAAATTGCAAGAACTTTCTTGTCAACCTGATACTTGATCAAATTATATGATTTTCGGAATACAACAGTTTCATTCCATGACGTGACATCAAAGATTTTTTTGTATTTTTGTTTTTTTTATATTTAGATTGAACTTGCACTAAGGATTTAAACCACGGTTATAATTAAGTAGAAATTTTCTAAAAAAAGATTTTCATGTTGAATAAAAAAACAAAAATCACTTGTCGAAATATGCATCAGACTCTTCATTAATAGGAATTTCTCAATAATTATCAAATTTACCAATTAGCTCATTGTCATTCGCATTATTTCGTATGTAAAAGACGTGAAAAAAAAAAAAACCCTCAAATAATCCCAATGGGAAATTTTTCTTTCCATTTTTAATTGCTAATTCTTTTATCTTAGAAAATTCACGCCACCTCCAATGAAAGACCCCGGTTACATAATCGGCTAGTTATTCAACCTCCTCAACTTAACGTTCACAGGTAACATGAATTGGAACAAATACATTGAGGACATTGCCAAAACTGTTGTAAAGAAGGAGCACTCTCTATCGTGCTAGAAAATTACTCATACCCTAGAGTATCCTACATCACTACAAAGTCACAATTCATCCATGCATTGAGTATTGCTGCCACATTTGGGCTAGTGCATCTATCACGTCTCCCTCTGTCCTATCATCGCGATATTACATCCCTGTGCCTATTTTACAGGTACTTTAATGGAATGTGCTCTGATGAACTCATCACACTTGTGCCTCCTTGATGTACATACACCTGACTAACCCAATAATCAGACAAAATCCCACCCCTTCGTTATTGAGATCTCTAGATACCAGAAAGCCTTCTACTCTAATAGTTCCTTTCCGCAAACTGCTAGACTTTGAAATTCCCTCCCAGTTTCCTGTTTCCCTGATTGTACTAACCTGCAGAAATTTAAATGTAATATGAACAGACATTTCTCTCTCAGTTCCCTGTTTGACACGATCCCAAATAGTAGTCCCTTACAATCCAAGTGACAATGTGCCTTGTTTGGGGGTGAAAAAAATAATAGGGATGACAATGTTTTGAAGCTGTAACTGTTTGTACGTTTTTTTACTTCTTTTTCATCCCAAAAAGCTATATTAGCAATTTGGAAGCTTAACTCATTGTTCTAAGGAAGGTAACTATATTAATAAAGTAATTGAAAACAACAATTCTTTTCTTACAACTAGTCAAATGTTTTGTTTAAACAAAAGGTACAATATCGTCGCAGTCTACAATTTTTGTTATTAATTAACTTACATAAAATAGAGTAGTTGAAAAATTTTTCTTTTCTTACAATTTTTAGTAAAATAGAGTTACCGCCCTTTGAACTGCCAGCATATAAAATCCTATTTAATAAAATAGTTTAATAATGAAAAGTGGCTTCATGTCTTGTCTAGAGCGATTTTCATAAAAAATGTGTTTTTGTTTATTTGTAAATAAGTTAACTATTTCAGTCCTTTGTAAATATCTTAGTCAGTTTTAACTTTAAAATCCTCAACAAATCCTTATGTATTAAAATAAAGTTTTAAAAACTATTTACACTCGATAATTTTACAAAGTGGAGATTATAAAATTATCTTAATAAAATTAATTATACTTTTGTAGTAATTTTATTCAGTTAATTATTAATGTCCAGCGATACTATTAAGATTAAATTAAACTCCTTTAAAATCTTATTTCAGATAAAACAAGTGATGAATAAAATAACTAAAAAAGATAAATAAAATAAATAATACTAACAAATAAAATGAATAAATAAAGTAAATAAACAATATAAGTAATAAAATAAATAAAAAATAAATAGAATAAATAAATAAAATATATAAATAATAAAAATAATAAAATTAATATTAAAAAATAAAATAAATAAAATAGATTAATAAAATCAATAAATAGATAATATAAATAAAAAAATAAATAAAATAAATAATATAGATTAATAAAATGAAAAATAAACAAAATAAATATAAATGAAATTGATAAATAAATATAATAAATAAGATAATGAACAAATAAATAAAACAAATAAATAAAATAAATAAGATAATAATTAAATAAGATAAATAAAATAAATAAAACAAATAACTAAAATTATATAAATTAATAAAATTAATGAATAAATAAATAAGATAATAATTAAATAAGATAAATAAAATAAATAAAACAAATAACTAAAATTATATAAATTAATAAAATTAATGAATAAATAAATAAGTAAAATAAAATAAATAATATGAATAAATAAAATTAATGAATAAGATAATAAATAAATAAAACAAATAAAACAAATTAATAAATAAAATAAAACAAATAAAATAAATTAAAAAATGTAATATAAAACAAAAATGAAAGTAAAAAGATTCCCAGACAACGCCGGATAAGTTTATATATAAACAAAAATGAAAAAGAAATTTTTTTTTTTTACTAGAAGTAAAAAGAGGAGTTGCTGTTTATCAAGGCTCAAAGGCCACTCGAGGACAAAGATTAATGAGTGCCAAGTAGCTGATGAGACAACACCGTGATGATCAGTAATGGTGAAAATGGGCATAAGCTGATCGGAGAACTCTATCCTGCCTTGAAAGAGTTCAAATCTGACTTTGTAACCGAGTAGCTGATGCCCTTTGCACAGAAGAGACGTTGCAAGACTGTCTCTGCTCTATCATTGCAAGTGTTCGTCTGAGCACTTGCAATGATATAGCAGAAACAGCCTCATGGCAAGTGCTTGTCTGAGCTCCATCTATAGTCCCTCCCTCGCTAAACTTTCACAAAAAACCATCATCTAGCCAAAACCACTATCAATAATTTTTTTTTTTTTACATGGAGGTCATAAGGCCCGGAAGCCACTCGGGGATAAGGGTTGTTGCGTGTACAGTAATCAATGGGATAGTATCATAGTAATCATTAGTATTGGAGAATTGATAAAGTGTCTTACTTAAGGGGGCGGTTCATCAGGAGTTTGTTTATGTTGGACTTGAAGACATCCAAATGTAGTCAGGTGGGAAACCGGCAAACGGAAGGGAGTTCCACAGACGTGCACTTATTTTCTGTTGGTGCCTAACGCTAAACGTGGATTCCATGAACAAAACTTCTTTCCTAGAATTGCTTCCTGTGGAACCGTTTCACTAGTCTGCTTTTCAGCTGACTACAATATTGTTCAAGTCCAATGTAAACAAGTTCTTGTTGAACCATTCTCTTAAATAATAAAAGCCTACCCAGGTTTTTTTTTACAAAGGGGTCACCACTTATCAACAACTTGAAGCCACTCAAGGATAAGGGTTAATGTGTGTATGGTAGTCAATGGGACAATAACGTAGTAATCTTTAGTGGAAATTTGATATAATTCGATTATTTATTATTATTAGATATTCTTTTAGCAAATAAACTTTTTACTTGGCCATTTTGGCTAGGAATAAAGTGTAGTATCTGTTCTGAAATATTTATTTGAACACAATATTAAAAAATTACAAGTTGCATAAATTAGGCACAGGACCAATCAAAAGTGTGGGAATAATGGGTGTCGTTGGTCATCCTTGGACCCAAATACAGTGGACCCCCAACATACGAGTCACCCGAGTTACGAGAAATTTGAGATACGAGATGGCTTCAGAGCAAAAATCCTCCCCTACATACGAGCAAAAATCGAAGTTACGAGTTTCCAGATGCAACCGCTAGGTGATCGAGTGTGTCATGTTTCACTATGTCTCCTTAATCGTATCATTTTAATTCGAGATACAAGCTTCATCCGGGAACGAATTAATCTCATATGTCAGGGGTCCACTGTATTTAAAATCATCTATCTTACTCTTAACTAGAAATATCTCAGTCACCACAATACCACATTCACTCCAGGGAACTTAAGTTAAACCCAAATTTGAAAAAAAAATTATTGAATCATAAATATATACACAGATTTCATTTCATTGGCGGGGGGGGGGGGGTGAACAAAAGCAAAAAAAAAAAAAAATCAACAAAAATTGGTTAGTAAGCCCCCTCCCACCACCTTTTTCTAAATAGATCGCCCACTACTTTCCGGTTTGCTGAAAACAAGTAGGTTAATCTCTAAGTGGGAGTGAGATCTAAGTGTGGAAGAAAAAGAAAGTAGTATCTGTTCTGATGTTGGACTATTCTGTCCCCGCTCAGTATAGTAGAAATCATTCTAGATTAAGGCAATTTTTATTTTTATTGTTTCAATCTAGAGTTTCATGGGAGGGGTGCTGGAATCCCCTACCCGCCAAAAAAACATTATGTGTCTAACTTTACCTTCGTGGGGAGGCAAGTAAATAAAAATAGACATTTTACTGCATCAAAAAGTAAAATAAATAAATAAATAAAAAAAACAGAAGAATCTTACCAAAAGGATGATGAAGCTGTGCAGAGTCCAGCCGTAGATCTAACACCATAGGTATCAGCTGACGGCTAAAAGTAACCTAGAAAGAAAAAGAAAAGAAAAAAAGAAAAGAAAATTACTACTTAGGTATAAAGAGGATAAAAGAGCTTCCTTAAAACAAGGGAGGGTGGAATTATGAACATAATTAACCGTGCTCCAACCCCATCGCCCCTTCCCCAATGAAAATGACAGCTATCAGCAAAAATAAATTACCACCATGTCACCAAATCTTCAAAAGAAAGCAACGACTTATAATGAGCACATCAAGATGTCCACAAATAAAAAAGGATGTTCCTTTGCTCATTATTTCAAATTGCATTTTAAAAGAAAATTTAAAAGATAAGAGCAAAAATAAATTAAAAAAAAAAATCTACCAGTGTTTTAAATATTTAAAGAGGAAAAAATAATAATCACAAAATTACCGCTAGTTGACCGTATTTCAAAAGCTAAGCTCAACAAGAGATGAAGGATAATGGACACTGATTCAGACTGGAATCGGTAAGACCGAGTTCAAATCTAACCCAATCAAACAATCCCTATAACAGGCCAGGCGATTGGTCTTTTACAGGGTAAACGATAAAATCATCGCCATAGAAAAGACGACACGATTTCATTTCCATTTGATGAAAATCGGTTTTCTTTTTTGTTGCAGACCATCTACTAGTCGGCCAGTTGTTTACAAATCCCAATAGCAATATGAGACTCCTATTATGTCTGAAAGCCACACAATGTTTAATGAGCAAGATTGGGGATGCACTGCTGTACAACGCATGCTCTCTACCGATCCAACTTATGACAACAGGACCATTGCCAGCACGCTCAAAATGCATTGCTGGATTGCCACAAATAACAGGGGCATGCCTAAAGTGATGAAAACAAAGTTTCTGGTCACGGTTATGGTCTTTGGTCTGGCTTCAAGTGAGAGCCACATCACGCCACCTCACATCTTTGAAGACAGCTTGAAAGTCAACACCAAAATGTACCTGGATGTGCTGAAGAGTGTGGTGATCCCCTGGTGTAGTCAGATGGTCACTGACAGACTCTGGGTGTGGCAGCAGAACTCTGTGCCAGCCCACAAGTCCAAAGATTTCAGAGGAGTGCTACGACTTTGTACCCTACTCTCATTGGTACACTTGGATTTTTGGTCAAGATCAAAGTGTAGTATCTATTCCGGCAGATACTGCAAGCAAAGACCATATGTGGAGGAAACCCCACATATAAGACCTTGGTCAATGTAGGGGCAACCCTTCATACCAATTGTCACTAACCAGCTCCCCTACTCCTGGGGAGTTGGTCCCCATTTCCCCTTCACTCCTCACTTTAAAAATCGGCCTTGTCCCTAATTTGCTCAGTGGGGGAGCAAATAAATACCTCAAAGTGTAGCATCTGTTCTTCAGATGCTACACTTCCATTTCTTGTTCTCTTTCGGTGGAGGAGAAATCCTTCACGACTGAGACAATTTTTTATTTTTGTACCTTTTCTCCACGTTAAAAAACGACCCTGGTGTCTAACTCTGTCCCGTGGGGAGGCATAGTAAATAGGTACTCTCATTGGTCTACCCCTGCTCCCCCAACTTGAACCCGCTGGACTACTTCGTTTGGTCATACATTGATAACATAACATACATGACCTCCCACAACACCAAAGTCAGCCTGATCGCCAGTATACGCTGAACTCCTGCCGGCGCTTGTAGAAAAAGCATGCTCCCAGTTCTGGACCTGTATTGAGGCAGTGATTGAGGCTGAAGGTGGTTACATTGAATAGATGTCAGATCTACTAGATAATTAAGTTGATTAAAAACATATTTTTAGAGAATTTCTCCTCAATTATAGCTATGATTAGAATCCTTTCAGTTGAAAATTTCTACAAGCAATGACAGTGAAGTGTTAGCAGTTAAAATGAATGACAGTGAAGTGTTAGCAGTTAAAATGAATGACAGTGAAGTGTTAGCAGTTAAAATGAATGACAGTGAAGTGTTAGCAGTTAAAATGAATGACAGTGGAGTGTTAGCAGTTAAAATGAATGACAATGAAGTGTTAGCAGAACGATGTACTGATGATTTATTTTTTCGTGTTCAAATCCTGTCAGATCCATGACGCAACTTTGATTATAAACGCTGGCACTCTTCACATGGTCCTTTTTGTGAATATCTGATTGTTAAAAGAAATCGAGGAAAACTAATGCCAGAGAAAGAAACAGATTAAAAAAAATATTAATATGCAGATTCATATGAAAAGAAAAACTTACACTGTCAGATTTAGCTGACTTTCTCTGAAAGAGGAAGTTTCTAGGGAATCTTAAATTCACAAGCAATTCTTAGTCAAAGTTATATCACGATCAGGAGAAATGATAAAGTTTTTTTTTTGGGGGGGGGGGTTGATTTTAAGTTTTTCAAGAGGCGTAAGCATCTTCCCACATATAGTGCCTAATATTCCCAAATATGCACCCATCTGGTAATGCCCAGGTTAAATTTTGCTTAACTTTGGTGATCTAATGAGAACCGATGTGTTAATGTTGTTATGATATACTATAATGCCATAGGTATGAACACTATTCTCTGACTATATAAGTAAGTAAAGTCACTTTCTGGGCTTGATGCTCATCACTGCTCTTATAGCATGACAGTAGGCTTACACCCAAGGGTGGATTCCTATGAATACTTAAAAACCAATGGTTTTAATTGTTGTTCGTTTTCTGTCACTACTTTGTTTGGATATGCTTTTTTTGTCACTTTCAAAAGCAAGTAAGTTTTCACCAGAACGTTTCAACTCAAAGTATTTTCAACCAATGAAAATTATTTCAAACCTTGAAAGTAAAAAGTTTATGTCAAAATAGTAACTGTACATGGAAGAACCAAAGAACGTCTGCTCATTCCCCACTCCTCTGGTCGGGGGAGGTGAAGAGGAACACTTCAATGACTCACATACAAGCTTTTTTCATCTTGCACACACATTCTTACATGCTAGCCAGAGTCAGATGAATAAAAACAAATTGCTACCCATTCACGCATACTAACAAAACAAGGTAAACCAACACACATACACAGTGGCACACTGCCAAATACTCACATATACTATTCACACTATGAACATTTTGACTTATTATTGTTTGTTTTTATTGAACACAAGTTTGCATAAATGAACACTTATTAAGTGAAAATAAATTATATATATCAACCTTCAAAAATCAGAACAGAGCCGAATCAAGACAAACGTAACTGCAGACATAAATGGTTTGACAGCCTTTCAGATAAAAATCTATATTATATTTCTCTTAGTTGGTCTACCTGTCTGTTCATTCCACTGTTCTAAGAAACTACTGGACCAATCTGGTTGGAATTTTGTATGAACCTTTGTTATGATAAGGTGCAGTGAATTAAGTATTATATATAAAATTGTAGATATAAAAATGTTTTGCTGTAAATTTTCGTTTTTCTCCATTGTTCATTTGCAAAACTCTGTCTTAGTTAACACTTGTTACTTGGTGACCCTTCTATTCCTTCAATGTTTCATTTTTTTTTTTTTTCATTTTAATATGCATGTCAATTTATAATTTATTTTCCTTTACTAAAAAATAACATTCATAAACAATTCATATTAAATGTCAGTGTGGTTCTGGAACCCAAAGATGCTATTGTTGTCCGAAATGACCCTACCAAAGCCAGGGACCATGTCACACTACTATTGACCAAGCTCAATGTTGCTTAACTTCGGTTATCTGGTAGGAACTAGTGTTTTAATATGATTTAGCTGTAAATTATAATTAAAATAGCAACTTGTATTTAATTAATAATTTATAAATACCTTTTATTAGTAAATAACTCATAAAAAGGTTAACATGTCATAAAACAGATAAACTAAACTTCAGAAAAAAAAAAAGTTTTTTTTTAAAGTCTATCATTATTTTCGTGGCAAGTGCTTGTCTGGGCTCCAATCTATGGCCCACATTGCCAAACTTTCACAAAAAACACTTCACTAACTACAACTACTATCAACAATTTCCCCCAACTCTCTATCTGCACCTAAATCTAAACGCAGATTCCATGAACAAAGATTCTTTCCTAGAACTGCCTACCTGTGCTACACTGTTCAACTGGCTTTCTTCCCGGCTGATTACAATATGATAGTTTTCTAATTCAATGTAAAAAAAGTTCTTGTTGAACCGTCCCTTTAAATCATCTAAATTCTAACCAATCTAAACCATTAGTGCTTACTAAACTACCATTTAAAATCGCTGCAAGTCTTTTCTTCATTTGTATATTATAAAACTAAACATTAACCAGAAGTGACTATTCCGGGGCATTCATTGTCAAACCCAAATATCAGCTGATGATATATTGTAAACAAACACAGACTGAATTTCATGAACGACATTTTTATCTTTATAAATTCTTTTTGTGAATTAGATCACCGAGCAAATTATTCCTCGTAATATATAATAATCAGCAGAGGATTGATTCGATAATAATACATACACAATCTGCATAAATTAAAATATCACGTTTAAGCATATTGTATGACCGGGCAACGCCGGGCGTCCAGCTAGTATATTTATAATTATTTACTATAATAATTATCAAATATCTACAGACACTAGTGTTTTATCCTTTCGGGAATCTTCAGTGTAGGGGTGTCATAATTAACATTTGAACCCGGCGATAGAAGCCATCTCTGGCTTCATTAGCAAGGATCATATCCATTCGGCTACCGTTAACTGTGAGAAATGTTGTCGAATTTTAAATATTTATTTTATTAAATGTTTTTAATGTCAGTCACAGTGATCTAATCATTATATGATGTAAGTTGGTTAGAATTATATATATATATATATATATACAGTCCTGGTCAAAATCATAAGACCACTTAAGAAAGTAAGCGTTTATGCATATTATCGAATTTTTAATCAAACAAATGGTTGAAACCATTGCCAAAAGGGAAAATATGATGGAAAAAAGTGAAATCTGCTTCATTCGAAACCTTAACCCTGATCTAATAATTATTTATATATAAAATTCTAAATAACTTACACCATTAACAATGTCTACACTATCACCTTACATTCATTAACCCCTATCCTCGAGTTGCATTCAGGTCTTGATAAGTGGTGACTTCCCTGAACAAAAAAAAACAAACAAAAAAAAACAAATGAAAAGAAATAGTATTAAAAAAAGCAAATGAAAAGAAATAGCATTAAAAAAAAAATGGAGGATTGTATCGTGATGAATGAACACAAGGAGGAAAATAGCCAAAAAGATTTCTCGAAAACAGTGATTAAATTGTTTGTGAATTTCTGTTTGCAATTAAAATGGGTAGAATGACAGAGACAGAAATGATTGTCACGGAATAGAATAGCTGAAGACCCTAAAGCAACAGGGTAAGTTTTGTCTCAATTCAAATGATCTTTTGGACGGGGGGGGGGGGATTGAGAGAGGAAAAATTAAATTTTCTCCCACGTTAAATTGGCCTTGTGTCACATCCAGCCTCTGTGGGGAAACAATAAATAGTAGCTCTAAACTTGTATTGAAAAGAAAGAGGACATGAAAATAACAAGATCCATTAAGTTGAGCGCTGGTGAAAAATGCTATTTTAAGTTCAAACAAACAAAGTTTCTCGCATGAACACGTGTAGAGAGAGAGATAAAAAATAAAATGGATGAGAGTTTTTGAATTAGTAGATGTAGAACAGTTGAGGTAGTAAGGTCAGTCGCCAGAGTAAGGTCAAAGAAAACGGAAGAAGTAACAAGGATGAATTTTTGAGAAGCTGCGTTTCATGGAGGGACTTATATGGAACTGATACGATAGATGTGTCATGTGAATGTTAAAGACAGGTTCAGTTCTAATGACCTCAGAGGAAGATTAAATCTGGACATTATAGAGAGAAATGTGCAGAACAGGAGACTTTGTATGGTGTGCGAGCCTTTTTTAGTCTCACACAAAAACACGCGTTCACATTTGAAACCACGTTTCTTGTCATACACATACGTGCACACAAACATATGTACACACGTACATATATTCACGTTCACGTACATACACTCACATTCATGTGCATGCACACACACACTAACATACACACATGTACGTACACATGGGCAACGTCACTTCCCTTTAAAGGAAATCCACACATGCGCAAAAGACCACAGGAAACAACTACAAAAGCAAGGGACCTGAGCTGTTTCCTCCTTTTTCGATTTGGCTCCCAAGCTGAGCAGTTGACGGACCAACCGCTCCCTTTCGGGGTGCGCGCGCCTCATGTCCCCTGCTACTATGTGTGGGGCAAGAGCCAACAGACAGTACGTACACCTTACACACTTTCTCTCTCCATGGCCAGGATTGACTTTCTCACTCTCTCTCTACAACAATAGACTTTTCCTCTCACCAGCTAACAGCGAGAGACACACACCAAATTAAACACGTGCTGTACCCTTTTCATCTAATGTGTTTCTTCATGAAACAAATTCTAGTTCATTTAATTCAATTTAACACATTGTTCATTTCTTCCTCAAAACAATTCATTTTTCCTATTTTGTACGACTGGTATATCCATCAGTCCACTACAATGGTATGGCCACATTGAAAGAATGGATGAGAGTTCTTGCGTTAGTAGATGTAAAACAGTTGAAGTAGTAGGGCCAGTTCACAGGAAGCATGGGAAGAAGTGATCAAAATGAACCTGAGGGAAAGAGGGATAAATAAAGACCTAACCAGAGATAAGTTAGTTTGGAGTAAGTTAATTTATTAAAGCTGTCCAATGCATGCCAACATGTACAACAGACATTAATTCAATGGTGATGATGATGACCAGGGATAAAGGTTAGTTTAGAAATCAATTTGTAAAAACTGTCCAATGCATGCGAGTATGTAAATCAGACCTAATGATGATGATGGATGGATGAGAATTAGTCAATGTAGAACAGTTGAGGAATGGACAAGGAATAATAGGAATGAATTTTAGAAAAAGAGGTATATAGAAAGATCTGGCTAGAGATATATTTGTTTGAAAGTCAATTTCTAAAAAACATCCCACACATGCCAGCATGTAAAATGGAAGTGAAACTGATGATGATGATGATGATGATGATCTGCTGTGCCTTCAGTCTGGGTCAGTTTTGTCTCATCTAGTGCCCCATTATGGATTCCCCCTCCCCATTGAACCGACCTTGTGTCACATTCAACATTTGTGGGGAGGTGGTAAAAACAATCAAATTTAATCTTGAGATTTCTTGAATGTTGTTTTAGAAAGTCTCAATTTAAATATTAATTTTTTGTTATATTTGTTGTAGCAAATCTTTTTAAAAATGTAATACTAAATTGTTAATATTTTAAAAGCAAAAGTGCAAAAAAAAAAAAATGGCACTTTTAATCTAATGTTAAATCGCCTGATATTGAAAAACAGGTGACACTCATAAAAGGTTGATGTAAGTTACAAAACCAATCAAGGTTTTAAAATATACAATTTAAAAATACACATGGACTAAATCAATTTCTTTTACAATGATATAAAATTTAATTACTCGAAGTAGTCATTGGACTGATTAAAAAATATATACAAATTCAGTTTTATATATATTTTTATATATTCACTTTTTTGCTCAAGGTCAATTTTTCGATCATAAAAAAAAATGATAATTTCAAGTCGACATGATTAAAAGTATTTTCCCTTTGTAATTTGTGGTCAAACATAAAAATGGCGTGAAATAAGAGTTACGTCCCTTGAAATATGCTTTTGCGATTTGATTTTTTTTTAGAGTTAAAACTGCTAATAAAATGACAGATTTGCTACCTGTGTGCCACAAGGGTGACAAGAATTGATTGAGAATATTCCAGAAAAGATGCATTCATTCTTTTCTTAAAAAAAATAAAAACAACTTTTTTTTTTTACATATTTTAATATACTTTATTCATAAACAGCTAGATGAATCTACATTTCCATGTAATAAGCTTCTTTTTTTTTTTTTAAATTTTAAAATGAACACACACATGCACATGAAAATCAACCTCCCATAATCAGAACAGAGCCGAATCAAGACAAACGTAACTGCAGACATAAATGGTTTGATAACTTTTCAGATAATAATCTATATTATACTCGGTCTGTCTGTCCGTTTCTTCCACTTTTCTCAGAAACTACTGTACCGATCTAACTAGAATTTTGTATAGACGTTTGTTTTGATAAGGTATATGAAATATTATAGTATATGTTCGATGCAAAGTTAAGGGTTAATAGGGATTAGTCATCACAATGAATACCACATTTGCTCTAGAAGTTTTCTTGGAAACTACTGTGCCGATCTGGCTGAAATTTTGTACGGACCTTTTTTATTATAAGGTGCAGTGAACCAAGTATTATAGTATCCGTTTTAATTCACAGCTAGACATTCATCGTAGGAATTAGTATTCAATGCAAGAAATGAGGATGAATTTAAGCAATTGGGCATGAAGCATTCATTCTACGTCAACAGGTTATAACTTTTGCCCATTTTTAATGGGCTAAAAAGTCTAGTGCTTTATCTATTAAAGGAGATTTGGTATCTGTCTGAAAAAAATAATTATACTGTTAATTGAGCAATCAATTAACAATACTATTTTAGACTAATGTACTATCTTTCAAGGCTCAATTCAGTGTGAGGATAGCGTAGTATCTGCTCCAGGCATTACCCCCTTCTTTTGAGGAGGAGGATAGTGTAGTATATGTTCGTTTGTCATAATACTATCCTTTCAAACATTACTTTTATTTTTTTTTTGAGGATAATATAATCTATGTTTTATGGTCATGATATCCCTCCTTCCCAAAGGATTACTTTCTAATTTTAGTGGGGTGGATAGATAAAAGTAGTATACCACCTGTTTTGTTGTCAACACCATCCTCCCAAGCATTATCTCATTCTTTCCTTTAGTGGGGAGATAGTGTAGTATCTGTTCTGTTCACCATACATTCTAAAAAAATATACAACCAGAGAGAGCATATTTCTGCTAATAACAATCAACATGTTAGTACTTTTAATTGTTTACTATTGTTATGCGTTCATAAAAGAATAGAGCCGTATAGGCAGCTGATAATGCATATATAAGCATTAAGATTTCCTTTACCTCATAGCTTGTGTTAGTGGCAAAATTTTAAAGAAATTTGGATCTCAGTTTGAAATACTTGTTCCTTGTCTAACCACACTGAAGAGCTGTGAGACAGCAAAGCAGTTGCTTTTTTTTCTGATATTTATATAAATTTCACTCATAAAATCTCTAAATGTGTATTGAAAACTTTCGAAAAAAATTATTGTTCTTTTAGTTCAATACATTTAGATTGAACTAATCATGTTGACACACTGGTTCTCATTAGATCACCAAAGTTAAGCAACGTTGAGCCTGGTCATTTCCAGATGGGTGATCAATTTGGGAATTCCAAGCGATGTATGTAGGAGGAGGACACCTCCCCGCAAGAGGGGCAAAAACCTAACGAGGATATACATGCAACAGGGATCCACTTGTGAATTTCATACTCCCATGGAACTTCCTCTTTGAGAGGAAACTGATTAAACCCGCATCGGGTTAGTGCCGTTTCCATTTTTTACCCCAATACATTTATACTTATTAAATTTATATATGCATATATACTAAAATATTTCCGGTATTCTCAACAATTTTCATTTTGATTCATTTTGTGATGAAGAGCAGAGGACTGCTCGAAATATTAAAATAAAATATAACAAATTAAAAATAACGTTTTTATGCTTCTTACCAGTTTTTGGGGTTTCTTTTTAATCGTAGCTTATTTATTTATTATTATTTTTTTTTTGTTATTGTATTTTTTAATTTTCACTTCCTAAGCGGTGAAAAGAGAAGTCACCCCCCCCTTTTATTTTTTTACAGGAATTATCTTTATTCATTAAATATTTAAAAAATATTTTTACATGTATAAAATTTTATTCCTGAACACGTTTTTCTACACACACACACACACACACACACACACACACACACACAATTAAAGACTGTAAATCATAATTTACAAAAAGTAAGAACTTATTTTTCGACAGGATACTCAAAACGAAATATTAATATTTCTTTCTGAGTATCCTGTTGAGTAATAAATTTTTGTTCTTTTCTAACAAGCTCTATTTCCTATTTTGGTTGTATTGAGCTTTTTATTTGGTTGGGATTACTTATATAAATATTAAAATTTATTTTAGTGGTGAATGCTCTGACGAACTGTAAGTACTTGCGCCCCCACGACGTGAGCACCCTCGACAAACCCGACAGGCTGCTAAATCCCACCCCCATACTGTAGAGATCCCTAGATGTAAAAGATCTTTCTACTCCAATAGTTTCTTCCCCAGAACCGCTAAACTTTGGAATTCCATTCTAGGTCCCTGCTTCCCCAACAGTACTGACGTGCAGAAGTTCAAGTGTAACGTGAACCGACATCTTGCTGCCCAAATCCCTACATAGTACCCCAGTAGTTGTTGCCCCCTACACCAAAATAGTACCCCAGTAGTTGTAGCCCCCTACACCAAAGTGGCAATTTGCCTTGTTTGGGGTGAAAATGTAATAAAAAAAAAAAAAAAAAAAAATTCGCTTGAAGTTTACAGAAGCTTTTGGCTAGGAAACTTAATTTCTACTTCTTCGGTGATTATATATATATATATATATATATATATATATATATATATATATATACACACACACACACACACATATATATAAACACACACACACATATATATACATACACACACAAATATATATACACACACAAAAACACACAAAACTATACACACACACACACACAAACACACACAAAACTATACACACACACACACACACAAAACTATACACACACACATATATATATATATATATATATATATATATATATATATATACACGCACACAAACACACACAGAGAAAGAGGGGTGTGAGAGAAGTTGTACTGATGCAGCAATTATCATTAGAGATTGTCATGTTATATTTGGTATTTTGACGTTATGACATCATCGTCAGAAATACTTTTGGGAAAATTATGATTTAGTCTTTCCTCTTTCTAGATTTGGATGAAATAGTAAGATAGACTGGAATCGTGCACTATTCATCATAATAAAAATTTATAGGAGAATAACCAAAGACTTATCCTTGGTTCTTCAAACTGATATATATATATATATATATATATATATATATATATATATATATATATATATATATATATATATATATATATATATACATATATATATATATACACACACACACACACACACGGTATAATCACTTTGACACACCGGTTCTTGCCAGATCACTGAAGTTAAGCAATGATGAGTCTGATCTGTACCAGATGGGTGACCATTTGGGAAGGCTAGGTACTGTATGTACTGTGCAGAGACGTAGAAATTTCCAGCTTAGTATCTGGAAGCACGTTTAAGTCACTGGGAGACATGAATCTAGGAGAAAGAAAAACTCTGATGTAAAAACCTGAAGTCGACTGCCTGCTCTGTCGTGAGGCAGCCATTGCACCAACTGAGATTAGCAGTTGCACTAAAACGTGTGGTTGGTTTTTCACAATCTTCCCTATTATAAACAAATCATTTGTGTGGATTTCCGAGCAACTTTATTCTTGTGACGGAGCTCATTTGTTGAAAGGTTTGCAGAAATGGTTTTGAAATTTAAAAGAAAAATATGAACGTCAGTGATTTTTAAATTAGGCAACATTATTGGATGGTTTCTATCAGTGTTTTGTTAATTTTCGATTTTTGAGTAATTATGGAGATCATCATGATGACCATCTAATGTCAACAAGTTTTTTTCTTTTTCTAACTTAAGACTCAACACTACTTGTGTTTCAAAGTAAATAAGCACTTTAAAATAAGTTGCATAACAAAAAGTTTATCTAGGTAGATAGAAAAGTAATTTATCTTGCCTTTGATAACATATTTGTTATATGTTTGTTATTTATTTGTTATATATTTGTTATTTATTTGTTATATATTTGTTATTTATTTGTTATATATTTGTGAAGAACTAAAACCTTCCAAATAAAACAAATTCTTTGTTTTCTTTTAGGTAAGTCCACAAGATTTTGATTCAAGAGTTGAGGAAAGTTTTTATTTTCATTTCCAAGTTATTCTTTGAGTGATTCCTTGTTAAAATGATATGAAAATGAAATTATTGAAAGTGCGGCACTAACCCAAGGTGGGTTTAACCGGCTTCCTTCAAAGGAGGAAGTTTCATGGGAATATGAAATTCGCAAGTGGCATAATCAGTTTGACACACCGGTTCTCATCAGATCACCAAAGCTAAGCAACATTAAGTCTGGTCAGAACTAGATGGGTGACCAATTTGGAGATTTCAGGCACTGGTATGTAGGAGAACGTTGACACCTCCCTGCAAGAGTTGCAAAAAACCTAACGTTGTCGCCTACCCTAACGAGGGGATATACATGCGACTGGGGACTGCTTGTGAATTTTCTTTGTTAAAAGAATAAAATTGGCAATGATGTTATTCAAATTTTCAAAGTGGCATTCATTCCAACCCCTAACAACATCTCAGGAAGAGACCAGACTGCTGCTGTCGATCAAATGTACAGAGAAAGGCCCACCATCTACTGATATGGGAATCCTGCCTTTTGAAGCCGGCTCTGTATGTGGGGAAGCACCATGAATCCAATGAAAGGTACTCAACCACCTGAGAACAGGAATGAGGCAATAAAAACTTTCTTTGGCCAAATGTGACTACAAAACCGATTCAACCATCGATGATTATAGAAGGGCATCCAGCATTACCATATCTGGCCAACCAGTGCAACTTGAAAGATTTCGCAGAGTTGAATGATATCGCAAAGGATTTTGTAAAAAAGTGAGAAACTGTCAGATGACCACACACTTCGAAAACACGGAAACAAGGAGAGTGTATAAACATGCTGACTTTTACTCTTGATCTGTAATGGAACATCCTCAGGAGTCTAATCTTCCGTTTGGTGCGGATTGCAAACACACGTGACTTATTTTATCAAAAACTCTTGTAAACGTTTTTTTTTTAATTTTTACATTTTTTATTTCCATACTTTGTGGACCAGGCGCGAACGCAGACCACACAATTTTAATGTACCACCGCTCTGCCAGATCAAACATACCCATTCCTGTGTCTCGATATATGTTCTATCATTATATGTGATCAGTTTTTAAAAAAGTCAACCATATAGGAGCCTATTCGTGACCAGACACACACACACACACATGCATGCATAGAATTCAGCTTTATATTATATGTATTATATATATATATTGTATATATATATATATTATATATATATATTATATATATTATATATTATACACATATATTATACACATATATATATTATATATATATATATTATATATATTATATACATATATATATATTATATATACATTATATACATATATATATATATATTATATATATTATATACATATATATATTATATATATATTATATATTATATACATATATATATTATATATATATTATATATTATATACATATATATATTATATATATATATTATATATTATATACATATATATATTATATATATATATTATATATTATATACATATATATATATATATATATATATATTATATACATATATATATATTATATATATATTATATACATATATATATATTATATATATATTATATACATATATATATATTATATATATATTATATATTATATACATATATATATTATATATATATATTATATACATATATATATATTATATATATATTATATACATATATATATATTATATATATATTATATACATATATATATTATATATATATATTATATATTATATACATATATATATTATATATATATATTATATATTATATACATATATATATTATATATATATATTATATACATATATATATATTATATATATATTATATACATATATATATTATATATATATATTATATATTATATACATATATATTATATATATATTATATACATATATATATATTATATATATATATATTATATACATATATATATTATATATATATTATATACATATATATATATTATATATATTATATATTATATACATATATATATATTATATATATATTATATATTATATACATATATATATTATATATACATTATATTTATTATTATATATACATTATATTTATTATTATATATACATTATATATTATATATATATTATTATATATACATTATATATATTATTATATATACATTATATATATTATATATATATTATTTTATTGATTTGTAAATCGCCACTTGTTCTCGTCTCCTCTTACCAACGGCGACTATAATTCATTCCTCGCATTGTGACAGCCTTCTAAATCTCTTTTACATATTATTTTATATATATATATTACATTATATGCATATTATATCATATATTATTTTATATGCATATTATATCATATATTATTTTATATATATTATATCATATATTATTTTATATATATTATATATTATATTATTTTATATATATTAAATATATTATTTTATATATATTACATATTATATTATTTTATATATATTAAATATATTATTTTATATATATTACATATATTATTTTATATATATTATATATATATATTATATATTATTATTATTTTATATATATTATTATATTATTTTATATATATTATATATATTATTTTATACATATATATTATTTTATATATATATATTATTTTATATATATAAATATATTATTTTATATATATATATTATTTTATATATATATATATTATTTTATATATATATAAATATATTATTTTTATATATAAATATATTATTTTATATATATATAAATATATTATTTCATATATATATAAATATATTATTTTATATATATATAAATATATTATTTTATATATATATATAAATATATTATTTTATATATATATAAATATATTATTTTATATATATATAAATATATTATTTTATATATATATAAATAAATTATTTTATATATATATAAATATATTATTTTAAATATATATAAATATATTATTTTATATTATTTTATATATATATATATTATTTTATATATATATATAATTTTATATATATATATTATTTTATATATATATTATTTTATATATATATATTATTTTATATATATATTATTTTATATATATATATATTATTTTATATATATATTATTTTATATATATATATATATTATTTTATATATATATATATATTATTTTATATATATATATATTATTTTATATATATATATATTATTTTATATATATATTATTTTATATATATATATATTATTTTATATATATATATTATTTTATATATATAGATTTATATATATATTATTTTATATATATATATTATTTTATATATATTATTTTATATATATATATTATTTTATATATATATTATTTTATATATATATTATTTTATATATATATATTATTTTATATATATATATTGTTTTATATATATGTATATTATTTTATATATATATATATTATTTTATATATATATATATTATTTTATATATATATATATTATTTTATATATATATATTATTATTTTATATTATATATATATTATTTTATATATATATATATTATTTTATATATATATATATTATTTTATATATATATATTATTTTATATATATATATTATTTTATATATATATATTATTTTATATATATATATATTATTTTATATATATATATATTATTTTATATATATATATTATTTTATATATATATATCATTTCATATATATATATTATTTTATAATATATATATCATTTCATATATAAATATATTATTTTATATATATATATATATTATTTTATATATATATTATTTTATATATATATATTATTTAATATATATTATATATATTATTTTATATATATATTATTTTATATATATATTATTTTATATATATATATTATTTTATATATATATATTATTTTATATATATATAAATATATTATTTTATATATAAATATATTATTTTATATATATATATAAATATATTATTTCATATATATATAAATATATTATTTTATATATATATAAATATATTATTTTATATATATATATAAATATATTATTTTATATATATATAAATATATTATTTTATATATATATATATAAATATATTATTTTATATATATATATATAAATATATTATTTTATATATATATAAATATATTATTTTATATATATATAAATATATTATTATATATATATATATAAATATATTATTTTATATATATATATAAATATATTATTTTAAATATATATAAATATATTATTTTATATATATATAAATATATTATTTTATATATATATAAATATATTATTTTAAATATATATAAATATATTATTTTAAATATATATAAATATATTATTTTAAATATATATAAATATATATAAATATATTATTTTATATATATATATATATTATTTTATATATATATATTATTTTATATATATATATATTATTTCATATATATATATTATTTTATATATATATATATTATTTCATATATATATATTATTTTATATATATATATATTATTTTATATATATATATATATATATATATTATTTTATATATATATATATTATTTTATATATATATTATTTTATATATATATTATTTTATATATATATATATATTTTATATATATATTATTTTATATATATATATATTATTTTATATATATATATATATTATTTTATATATATATTATTTTATATATATATTATTTTATATATATATATATTATTA
>NC_136501.1:12378651-12406151 GCF_053919585.1 Euprymna scolopes
GCGATATATATATATATATATATATATATATATATATATATATATAAGAGAGAGAGAGAGAGAGAGAGAGAGAGAGAGAGAGAGAGAGAGAGGGAGAGAGAGATAAAGACAAAGAGAGATAGATATAGAAAAAGATAGCGATAGAGAGAGATAAAAAGAAATAGATAGAGAGAGAGATAGAGAGAGAGAGAGAGAGAGAGAGAGAGAGAGAGAGAGAGAGAGAGAGAGAGAGAGAGAGAGAGATCTTTACGAAACATGTTAGATTGCATTTTGTTTAAATTTGATCAAAATTATTTAGAACAAAGAAAATTGCAAAATCGAGTAGGACGGGGAAAAAAAAGGAATTAAACTTCTTGGCCATAATGAAGTAAGAAATGAAGTTTTTTTTTTGTTTTGTTGTTAAAAGAATTAAATTAAGTTATAGGAGGGAAGTGAGAAATTGATGTGCTGCAATCTATTTTAATAAAACAAAGTCTGACAACTGATTACAATGACATTTCTTTAAGGGAAAACAAGTTTTGGTTTTAGTGATCATCACACGGAAACCGGTTTCTCTGTATCACGGTTTTGCAAATGGACGGATGAAATAGTTCACACAAACACACAAAAAAAAAAAAAAAAAAAAAAAAAAGATAAAAACCAAAGTTAAGTTCAATGTAACTTTTGACAAGTGTTTCGTGCAGAAACGAACAACCAAGAATAGGCCATAATTACCAGATCCTGTTAATTCCTGGTTATTTATCCCCGCATGAAACGGTTCTCAAGAGTTAAATTGAATTTTTGAAATTCGCTAAGTAAAAATATGAATAAAGACTTTGTCATTGGAATTCAAAATATCGTTGTCCTCACCTGACGTTACATGGAATTTGTTTTCATTTAATCTTTTTTTTTTTTTTGCGTTATAGCAAATTTATTTTCTTTACTTAGGCGTCACGAATTATCAAGGCCTAAAGGTCACTCGAGGATAAGGGTTAATGAATGTAAGATGGTAGTGTAGTAATCGTTAATGGTGTAAATTGTGTAGAATTTGATTATTTATGGGGACGGATCAACAAGAACTTATTTACATTGGACTTGAAGGCTATCATGTTGTATTCAATCAGGAAGCAGGACAGCTGAACAGTGTTCCACAGGCTGGCAGTTTTGGGAAAGAAGCCTTGTTCATGGAATCTACGTTTAGATTTAGGCACAGATAGAGAGTAGGGAAAATCGTATATAGTGGTTGTAACATAGTCAAGTGTTTTTGTGAAAGTTTGGAAAGAGGGAAACATAGTTAAGCACTTGCCATGAAAATAACGA
This sequence comes from Euprymna scolopes, assembly GCF_053919585.1. Taxonomy (NCBI): domain Eukaryota; kingdom Metazoa; phylum Mollusca; class Cephalopoda; order Sepiida; family Sepiolidae; genus Euprymna; species Euprymna scolopes. Next base: position 12,379,951 of record NC_136501.1, read on the forward strand.
ATGGGGCAGAGACAAGCTCGCAACGTCTCTTTTGTGGGAAAGAGATTGCAGGGAAAAGAAAAGGGCATCGCCTAAGTTTCAAAGCAAGTTTTCAACTATCAAAGCTGGATAGGGTGCACAAAGCAGTTCCTGCCCAGATTGCTGGAAAAAATGGTTGGATCACTCTATCACTCCAGAAATATCTCACTGACGATGCAATCTTATACAACAAGGCATAGCTGACTCTTATACAGATATAGGATTGCATCGTCAGTGAGATATTTCTGGAGTGATAGAGTGATCCAACCATTTTTCCAGCAATCTTGGCAACAGATTTGATGGATGTGTTCCATTTCAGATCAGGAGTGAAAGTCAGTCCCAGAAGCTTGTTAAGACATGGAGCTTCTCTAAGACGATAGCCATTCATTTCAATTTGGACATGATGGGGGTCAGAGCGATTATGATCAAAGGAGAGAAGCTTGGTTTTAGATGCATTAACATTCATCAGCCACCTTTTTCCCCATTGCACCATGTTCTCAAGATCAGAAGAGAGAGAATCAGAAAGATCTAACAAGAACTCTAAAATATTGCATGGCAATCATAAATGATGGAATGGTTCACAACAATAAAAAAGATAATAAACAAGTTAGGTTCAAGGAAAATAGTGAGTGACTCTTAATTGTCTCGTCAAGATTTATTTTACATGTTGGCATGTGTTGGACGGCTTTTAGAAATTGACTTTCAAAAATCTTAACTCTTATCCTTGAGTGGCCTCTTGGCCTTGATAATGTGGTGATGCCTGTGTAAAAAAAACAAAAAAAAAAAAAACAAAAAAAAAAAACAATCTACCTCTGGTCAGGGTTATAATTAATTTGATACTGTCAAAAGAATTAAATATGATGCCTCCGTTCGATCTCGAAAGACAAAGGATACCCCCTGTAGGCGCGACTGCGGGTGTAATTATGTGGCAAGGGTTGCGCAATCCCCAGCCACACCTCTCCTGAATCGGCACTGCCTGAATTCAGTGGCAAGGAAAAGTCGAGGGCGACTGGAAACAATTCTGAGATAAACGGAAAACATATACAGCACCTGGAAGTCCCAAATGGTCACCCATTTGATATTGGCCAGGCTCATCGTTGCTTAACTTCGGTGATCTGACGAGAACCGGTGTGTCAAACGTGATTATGCCATATAAATTAATAATATAGGGAATCATGTTAGTTTGTCATTTCAAAACATAGAGCAATCGAGTTTATAATATTCAATATTTTCACTACAGGTTATGAAATTTGACTTTTTGTAAAACGAAGGAGTGTTCATAAACTGTCTATCTATGAAACACCAATCACAATTAAATAAAAATGATTTTTTTCAAGCAATGCAACAAGGATATGAAATTGATATGTTGCGATTTGTTTCAAAGAAACAGACAACACTCAGCTAACCAACTGACAGCAAGTATAATGATACTAGCAGGAAGACCCGACGTTGTCCGGAAATGAATGATGATCAACGATTGTTTCACCCTTCCATACTTTATTACCATCAAAATCAGTAAAATTGTCCATCTTTCAATCCTCCTGGCAGTGACATAGTTCACAATACATTGTAGTCTACATTGCACTGTAGAGAATCTACTGTTGGTTTTATAAAATTATTTTATATACAATGTCTTGAATTAAAGTTTAAAATACAAATATCAAGTAACATGGTTCAATTGTGCTCTAAACAGAAACAGTCATTTCGCATGCGCCCTTCTAATGCCAAAGAACCTATTTTTGATTTCATATGCCTGGCCTTTCTACTTGTGTGGTTATTATGGCTTTAATAATAGTTTAAAATGCAAAAGTCAACTATCATGCAGATGTTTCATGGTAATTACAAACATTAAAATCGGTTTTGATTTGAATGATATAAGAACCGGTTTCCCTATATCAGCGTTTCTGTATTCAGCCACAATTCTCTCAAAAATGCTTAACGGGCTATTGAGGCCCTCAGAATTATAAAGTACCAAGTGCCATATATAGAGATACTAGCAGGGGTGCCTGGCATTACCCGGGTGTTTAGATGGTATAGTAACAACCCCTCGTCGGGAGGGGGGGAACAGCACCGGATATGCCCGGGTGTATGTAGGTGGCGTAGTAAGGAACCCGGAGGGGGGTTAAAAAGTGGGAGTAGCGGGGAGGTATTAAAACAACAGTAGGCAGAGGTGTTAAAAAAAAGTGGTAGTAGGCAGGCAGACTCGAATCTGTAACACGAAGGAGAAAAAAAGGTTAAAAGAAAAACATGACGTCTTAACCGATGTCTCCATCGCCTGACCAGAAGTTCGGAACATTGAAATTAAGCGTAGTCAATCGAAAAAAAGATCTTGCTAAAATGTTGGAGAAAAAAGCGACCCCTCCTTGTACAAAACTTCTCAGTTGAGGGTGAGGGAATGAATCTTTTTGGCCAAATTTTTTATATTAGTCATCCGAAGGACGGAGCTTTAAAATGATACCGATTTCATCACGATCCGTCGCCTCTGTCAAAACTTTTTGCGAGACATACAAACATACATGCACACACATACATTTTGCCTTTTATATATTGGACTAGCGGGAGTGCCCAGCGTTGCCTGGGTGTTTGGAGGTGTAAAAGAAAAAAAAGTTTTGGTAGGCAGGTAGGCTAAAACCCGAAGCCTTGAGGTGAAGGCGGAAAAGAAAGCCTGACATCTTACCGCAACGTCTGGTTTTCTAGGTCAAACATCACACTATAGAGAAATAAAATCACTCAGAGCCAGTTAAGCTTTATGCTTTCTGTTTATTTGTTTGTTCCCCCAAAATGTTGGGGAAAACCAGCTCCCTATAAAAAGAGGAGTGCCCAAATGAATAGCAATTGTCTGATATGAGGGGATTTTCTCGTTTATATAGTTTATTCCAGTTTTAAAAAAAATTACAATCAATTTTTAACAATTAAAAGTAAAAATTTCACAAACAAAAACAAACTTAGGCACAAGGCCTTATAAGAAGTTTTTTTGGAGGGTTAGGGTGCAGGGTCTTTGTAACTATGGTAATTTGGAACTTTGGATGATTACTCTTGACTGGCAACATTTACCACAATACCACATTCACTCTATGGGATTAAACCTACTTAATCATTTCCCAGCATTTGAATAAAAAATAAGTACATTTGTGATTTGTGTGTGTGTGTGTGTGTGCATTTTTTTTTTTTTTTTTTTTTGGTGGGTGTGTGCGAAAGAAGAGAGTTCAATTCATTAGGAAAGAGTCTTTAAATTTCGTATGTAAATATGTACAAAAAGTTTGTGAGTTGGGGGGGGGGAGCTAAATAAAATCCCACTGCCCACTGTTTTCCGGGGAACCGAAAACAAGCTGGAAAATCTCTAGTTGGGATTGGGGTATTTTCTATAGGTCTTTTGGAGAAAAAAAAAATATTGTGTAGAGGAAGAAAGGGTAGAAGGTGACCTCCGAGTGGGGGGAAAACCGGGGGTGAAAAACAAAAGCGTGGAGCATGGGTTGGGCAAACTCGAAGGTTCTTTAATACCAAAAAACAAAGAATGGGGTAACAGGATCTCATTTGTAGCACCAGTCAAGAGTCTTTTTATGTGTCTATACTAGCCTAGCGGATGGGTTCCGAGCGACCCAGGACCACATGTGCTATGCTTTACGGAGGGAGCATAAATTCAAACCTGGCTCCTCGACGGACACATAAACTAGTGTCATGCACCCACCTTTTGTCAAAGTCCACTCGAGGCAACCTTTTCCAATTGCATCTGATCTTTACTTTAAGCAAATGTTTAAAGTAAACGATCAGATCCCGATCCGGAACAGATATCCTCTCGTGAACCTTTTTGAGGCATGTGATCCAGATCATCATTCTCGCTACTGCTTGAATGGCTAGAAAAACCATTCTTTTCTCCCTGGGCAGCTGGACGTCTCGGCACGAAGGGATGTGAAGCTCGCTTTATTTTCGATTTAGTTTTGCTTTTTAAGGAAAAACACAAACAAACAGGCGGGACCACAGGGATAGCGTGAATTTTATAAAATAAAAGTCGCTCAAATAAAAGATAGAGACGACCTCCTTTCGTAAATTAGAGATATTATAATCTAGGGAGTTTATAAAAAGTTGTAAGAATTAGTGGACCCCTCGAGCCCCCCCCCCCTCCGAAAAAAGCCTTGGCTGGACATACAAAAAAAATGCACACGCACACAAATACACACGCACATTTTCGCTTCTATATAATAGATGAGAAGATGTCCCCAGCATTGTCTGCTATTAAATGTAATGTTAAATTCCGTTTAAAAAAATGAAGTAAAAAAAAAAAAAAAATGGAAAGAAACTGAGACATTTTCAGGTGAGTATTTTGTTTTTTTCTAAACAGTTCACTTCTTGTAAATAAAACAAAAATACTCGAGCTGAGATCGAAACTCAAATCTGAAGACAGAGAGTCAAGACAGGAAACCAAATGAACACATAGCTAAAGATATGGCAGAAACACTAGAGGATGACCTCCAATCTGTAGTGGAATGGGGACAAAAATGGATGGTCACATTCAATGCTGCCAAGACTAAACTTGTTTCCTTTAATAATTACAAGAAACCTTCTCTACCACCAATAGCAATGGGCAATGACTCTTTATCTGAAAGTACATCTTTTAAACTTCTTGGCCTAACCTTCACAGGAAACATGAGTTGGAACAATTACATTGAAAGCATTGCCAGAACCGCTGCAAAGAAGGTCGGCTCTCTCTACTGTATCCTGTACCTCTACAAGGCCACCATTCGCCCATGTATGGAGTATTGTTGTCATATTTGGGCTGGTGCATCTGCTACTAGTCTCTCGCTCCTAGACAAGGTTCAAAAGAGTCGCAAATCTGATAGGTCCTGAACTGGCATCTAAGCTTCAGCCTCTGTCCAATTGATGAAATGTTGCATCCCTCTGCCTGTTCTACAAGTACTTTAATGGTAAATACTCTGACGAACTGCAAACACTTGTGCCTCCACAACGTAAACACCCTCGACAAACCAGACAGGCAGCTAAATCCCATCCTCACACAGTAGAGATCCTTAGATGTAAAAGAGCTTTCTATTCCAGTAGTTTCTTCCCCAGAACCGCTAGACTTTGGAATTCCCTTTCGGGTCCCTGCTTCCCAGACTGTGCTGACATGCAGAAGTTCAAGCGTGGGGTGAACCGACATCTTGCTGCCCAACTCCCTACATAGTATCCCAGTAGTTGTTGCCCCTGATAGTAGCCCCCTACACCAAAGTGGCGATGTGCCTTGTTTGAAAATGTAATAAAAAAAAAAAAAGGTATGATAACCATTGGATCAACTTGACATGATCTTTAGAAAGTGTTTTCAAACCTCATAAGATAAACAGATAAAAATCCGATGACTCCCATGTACAAACTTTTCTATTTTGACCCCTTAGCAACCCATTTTTCCAAATGAAAATCGATTTAAAAGTTTTCCACGTATCTAAATACGCTATATACCAAATTTCAAGTCTATAGATAAAAAAATCATTGAGTACATAGGTCGAAAAGTGCCCTTGCACACATTTTCAGTTTTATAGATATACTAGTAGGACGTCCGTAAAATACGCATAAATATTATATTTTGATTAATACAAAAAATGAGACATGTGCATGCGAGTATTTTGTTTTTTTCTAAACAGTTCACTTCTTGTAAGTAAAAAAAAAAACAATACTCGAGCTGAGATCGAAACCGAAACCCAAAGACAGTGAATCAAGTACGATAACCATTAGACCAGCTTGACACAATCTTTAAAAAGTGTTTTCAAACCTTCTTATTCTTAACATATAGAAGCTGCCATATTTTATGGCCATGCATGCGCATTCGCGAAAAAGTTGAAAACAGTTAAAAATCCAATCACTCTCAAGTACCAATTTTTAAATTTTGACCTCTTAGCAACCCATTTTTCCAGATGAAAACCGATTAAAAATGTTTCCACATGTTTGAATATGCTATATACCAAATTTCAAGTCTGTAGATCAAAAATTCGTTGAGTATATAGGTTGAGAAGTGTCCTCACACACACACACACAACACATCCTCTTTTTTATAGATACAAGGTAAAACAAAAAATTGTCACCATAGAAAAGATGACATCATTCCATTTCCGTTTGATGAAAACTGGTTTTCTTTTTTGTTGCAGACCATCTATTAGTTGGCCAGTTGTGTATAAATCCCAAGAGCAATAGGAGCCTCCTATCATTTCTGAAAGTGACACAATGTTCAATGAGTGTGATTGGAGATGTGCCACTGTATAACTCATGCTCTCTACCCTACCGATCCAAGTTATGACAACAGGACCATTGGCAACACCCTTAAAATGCAAATCTGGATGGTTCAATGCTTGAGGGCATGCCCAGGGTGATGAAAACAAAGTTTCCGGCCATGGTTATGGTTTTTGGTGTGGTTTCAAGTGAGGACCACATCATGCTACCTCACATTTTTGAAGTCGGCTTGAAAGTCAACACAAAAGTGTACCTGGATGTTCTGAAGAGTCCGGTGATCCCCTGGTGCAATCAGGTGGCTGCTGGCAGAGGCCTGTCCACAAGTCCAAAGAGATCCAGGCTTGATTCAGAAAGAGTGCTACGACTTTGTACCTTTCTCTCACTGGCCCACCCCTCTTCCCCAACCTGAACCCGCTGAACTACTTTGTTTGGTCATACGTCGAGAACATCACCAACATGACCTCCCACAACACCAAAGCTAGCTTGATCGCTGTCATCTGAGAATTCGCCAAGCTCCTTCCGGCGCTTGTGGAAAAGTCATGTTCCCAGTTCCAGTCCTGTATCAAGGTCGTGATTGAGGTTGAAGGCGGCTACATTTAATAAATGTCAGCTCTACTACATAATCAAGTTACCTAAATTGATTTTTTTCAACAAAAGTTTTAAAATAAAGCTGTAGTGTTGTTTTCCTTAACGCAACAATTTTATCATTCTACCCTGTGTATGCATAGATTGTATGAATCTGGGGCCTCATATACCCTGACGAAGGTTTCATTAACTGAAATAATGGTTATATAGACAAAAAAATAAATAAATATTCGGGGATTTTTTTTACAAGTTTACGGATTTAATTATTTTAATTGTCCACTGTTTTCTTTGTAAACTTAAACATTACTTAATAGAAATTAAGTTATAAAGAAAAACAGCCGATAATTAAAAAAATAATTAACACATTTCTTTTTTTTTTTTTTTTTTTAAAAAGTTTTCAACGTTTTATCCGTTGACCGCGTCTGCTAGAATTCTGTCATAAAAAACTTGAGGGTAAAAACGTATTAGAAAAAAGACAAAAGATGTTTTTTTTTTCGTAATTAAACATTGCATTTTTTCGTAATTAACTATTGCATCTTGGTGAAAAATCATAAAACGTTGCTTCTCAAAAGTTTTTTTTTTTCTTTCTTTCATTTCTTTTGTTTAATAATTGCAGTCCGCCCAAACTGCAAACATTTTAAGTTTTTAATCTTACATCCCCGAGATAAATACTTTCGACTGTTTAAAATAAAGTATTCCTATTCAGCCCATTCCCTGTGGGAAAAGTTCATTCTTTTTAAGTATTACAAGGTCGAATAATAGATCTATGGGAAATGTACAGAAAAAGCTGCTGCTGCACCAGAGCGGTACCAATATAAAAGATGAATTTGTGACGCCAAAACCTACACAATAAAAAAAATGGTCTCAAATCCAACATCTACCTTCTTTTTCTTCTTCATGCACATCAATTAGAATTAATTTTTAATAATACAGTGTGAAACATTGTCTTAAAAATAATTATATATAATAATATAAAATCATTATAAAATAATTATATATAATAATATAAAATCATTATAAAATAATTATATATAATAATATGTAATTAATCCGCATGAAGAAAGCAAAAGCAAAAAGCGTTTGTGTAGATTTTGGTGTCCCAAATTTGTCCGTCAAATATTAGAACCTATAAAAACATTAAAAATAATCTTCATAAAATCACTAGGAAATTACCCATCCCAGCAAAATGCATAGCATTAGTTATTTATTTGTTTGTTTTGGAAGGAAGTGCGATTCAAGGAGCGTACTCCCTAAATTTTTTTTTTTCAAGGTGGTCACCACTTATCAAGGCCCGGAAGTTTTTTGGGGGTGTGTATATATATATATATATATAGTACAAAATTTTGTTGAAATTCAAAGACTTGTATTTTTTCTTTTATATAACTTGTTTATTTCATCTTAGATCTCTTCATTACAGCCGTTTCGTTAATGGGATGACAATTTTATGATTTTATGTTTTCATAAAAGTTTTCTTTCATCAACTCGTCAGATGTGATTTCCATCCGATGTTACCAACAAAAAGTTAATTTTGTACATGATAAACCTGGTGCGTTCGTTTGGGGAAAAGAAATTCCATCCTCACATTGTTACAGGTCGGCCATATATATATATATATATATATATATATATATATATATATATATATATATATATATATACACGTGTCTTGTATATATATATATATATATATATATATATATATATATATATATATATATATATATATATATATATATAAGTGTCTAAATTTGTGTATCGTCTAGTGGTATAAAATGTTCTCATATGTATGTGAAATGTTCATTGTGTGTGGCCGCTTCTTCACAAATACACGTAGTTAACAAATGTGACACAAACTTTCATAGACAGCTTTTTATAATAAAACGATAACAATATGTCTGCTTGTCTCAGACCAAAAGAAGCACATACCTTCTTATTCGTCCAAACCCAGAGAGGATGCCAGAACAATAGTTATATTCTACACAATCTTTATTTGTCTTATGGATTCCTTTGTCAGAGTTTGGCACATCGAGTCTCTTTCTACATGTTTACTTGTTACCCTGTTTGCTTCCAAGAGTCTTTTATACGTCAGTTCACTAACGTGTTTCCTGCAAACTCATGAGTTAGATCTCTGCTAACTATTACATCAACTAACCCCAAACCACATGTTCAAGGACACAAAACAGGTGACCTCTCACACAAGCTTACATTTGTTCACTTCTAACATAATTTCACAACTACTCTGAAAATTCCTAAATCGAGTTTGTTTATTTAATTTCTGCTTAAATTTCTGACTTAATATTCCAAACTGTAAATACCCATTTTCCAAAATCTAATTGTTTTATTTTTCTAACAATAATAATCGACCAGGTCATCCGGCGTTGCCCAGTCAATATCTGACAAGACTAGCAAAACCAGTTTCCATTTTTATGTTTTTTATGTCTTTTAAAAATTTGCTAAACTTCATGGGATAAATTGAATAACTTTCATTTTATAGCTCTTAGCTATATATCAGGACCCTACACCAGTAAGTAGCGATTATATCAACTAGTATGAATTTTTATTTTAGTATATGTCGGGATAACCTAATGGTAAATGGAAATAGACCTAGCTGTGGATGGTATGATTCAGGGACGTGCAGAGGAGGGGTGCTAAAGATCTCCAAGCATCTACCCCTTTACTCCTTTTTTAAAAGTGCCCTTTTCAGAGGAATTCATTATAAGCCTGTGCCCCACCGAGACGATGTTCATTACTTTATTTTTGCCATTTTTTTTCCTCACTTGAGCACCCGCCTAAAAAAGTTCTCTGCACGTCACTGGCGTGATTGAAGTGGGAGAGGAGGTTAAAGGTTAATTCCATAAATAAAACATGCCAGAAATGTACTGGAATAAGATGAAAAAATAGATAGAAAAATCGTCACAGGTCGAAGAAGAACACACAGTTTCTAGTCTGTGCGGTTCTAGGTCCACTTTCCCAGGCTTTACCTTCTCTCTTTGAGAAGGGGCTGGTTTATTGACAATCGCCTCAGGTACTCTCACTGGGGAATGTCGACAAGACTATCTAGACACTTTTTTGCAGGTTAGAGTGCTCCTCCTGGGGGTAGCGCTGACTTCTCAATCCAACTTCCAACCCTGGTGTCGCAGTGAGAGAGAACTAAACACAATTAATCCTCATCTCAAAGATTCAGAAATGTAATGAAACATTTTAAAAAAAAAAATGGTTTTAGTCCCCCGGGACAAAAGGAGGGTGAACCTGTAAATTCACCCTTGTCCGTTCATTTGTCTGTCTCCATTTTTCTCAATAATTACGGCTTCAAATTTTTTGAAATTTTGCGCAAACATTAAACATGATATGAGTAAAAAAGTAACAGATCGGATTTTCCAAGAAAACTTCGGTTGCCCCTCCTACGGGTGCCTTTTGGGTTAAAATGGCTAAAATTGATACTTTTGTGCTTATTAAAAAGAACTGATGCCTTGGATTTTTATAAAACTTTCTTAAAAGTTGTAACTGAGTTCTATATAATTTTGTTTGTCTATACTTCACGATAACTCTTGGGTGTGTCCGAGAGGCTCTTTTAGGGCTAATAAAAACACTCCATTTTGAAGACTATGCTACCATATTTGTCCAAATTTTCTGTGTATGTCTATTTAGCAGTTTTGCATGGTGTTGAACTCAAATTTAGATTTAAATATGTTAAGGCTTTAGGCACTTTTGAGGCTAATTGGGAGGAGGAGGAAAATAATGAACCTAGTCATTTTTTTTTTTTTTGCATAGTGCAGAACTCAAATTTACATATGTTAAAACCTAAAACTGTACTGTTTGTTCATTTACATTAGGATTTGACGTCTCCTGGGGATTTGGGGACTAAATAGGGGGGGGGGACACACAAATGCTGAACTTAGTCATTTTTTTTCTGCCTCGTCTACTGTGCACTTACGAGGGACGATGCATGCTTCACTTATCTTTTTTTTTGTTAGCAATTTTCCAGAGGTATATGCCATTGCAACATATGTCAAAAACAAATTTATTTTTACTTTTACCTATTCATTCATAACCTATCTGTGTTAAAAAATTTGGTGCTTCTGCAGTATAATTTCAAACAAATGCACTTCAGGTAAAGGACACTAGAATGTATTTGCATGTCATATCGAAATTAGTATTAAGTCCAAAAATGAAAAACATTGATCCAGTAGAAGATGTTACAAAAAAAAAAAAATCATAGATATTAGCAAAAGCATTTTTGAAAGCTAACAAGAATATTACAGAGGGAGGAGGAGTAGGAGGAGGAGGCAAGAAAATATACACTTGTAGTTTCAGGAGTTTTTTTTTTTTAGTTTTTTTTTTTTTATTTATTTCGCCATAAGCTTTGGCTGCTAAATATTGAATTGACTTAAGCCAATGTCGAAGGATACGTTAGAAAACTATAATCAGGATAAAGAGCTTTAATCCGAGATAAGAATAACTTTATAGATTATATCATATTGAATGAAAGACTCACGTCTTTATCTCATGACTACAGATTTATGATAAAGACTGACAAAACTTTGTGGTATTTTCAGTAATTCCTTGCATAAGAAATACCGACCTAAAAAAAAAAAAAAAAAAAGAATCCCTCTCAACTTTCATTAGTTATTTTATGTTGGTAAAAATAGATAAAGGTGTGAGATAAAAGTGTAAAAGATTCATACAATACATTTCAGGTTAAAAACAAACCACATAAGATTTGTTTCGGTATGAGAAAAATATCCTATTGTGTTCTGCAGTCATAAACATTGTATCACTGTCACATTTTTGGAATTTTGCATTATCTAACTATCGTCATATTCTTAGGTTTTATGCAATCTTTAATTAGCTTAATAGCCTCTGTCTATTGGTAACGGTTTTTATGACCATTGCTTAATAAAGGAGAAGAAAAAGAAATGTATGTTTTGAGAAAGTGGTAATAACGGGAATATTCTTAGTTTTGATTCTCGAGTATATATCCGACACAGGCACATTGAATCAATCGAGACCAACATCACTCTATCTAAAAGCACATAAGATATTAACTGATATACACTCGAGAGTCAGAATAATGAAAAGAATATTCTCTTGTTGTAGCCCTATTAATAACACCGTGCAACAAATTTCAGGTTAAAAAAAACGTATATGCCACAATATTTGTTTCTCTATAAGAAAATATCCTGATACTAAATCTGACTTATTTCTTTAGATTAGGCAGAACTCGGGAATGTTTCTGTCGAACTTGGGAACTTGGACGGAGTTTCGAGCGGAACCTTTTATTTACTTCACGGGGGGTAGTATGCTCTTGTTCCGTCAGCCATGACTGGATAGACGTCCTAAGTAATTCGCAAATGCATTTTTTTTTCGGTCGCCCACACTAAGAATTGAATCTTCCACCTTCAAGAGAATATCACTTTTACAAATGAGTTTTTCAAGTATTTAACCACTGCACCACGGGTCCTTGTGGTTGAAGGTTCAATCCTCAGTGTGAGTGACCGAAAAAAAATACATTTGCGAATTACTTAGGACCTCTATTAGTCATGGCTGACGGAACAAGTGCATGCTACCCTTGTGAAGTAAATAAAGGGTTCGGTCGAAATTCTGTTCAAATTCCCGAGTTTGACAAGATACACCTGAAGAAGGTCGGAGGTTACATCAATTGAAACATTGTTAAAATTACACTCAAGATGAGAACAGTAGTCCGATGAATAATAATACAAATAACCAATCCTCATCTCAAAAATTTAGAAACGTCATTTCAATTTATTTGTTAAAAAAAAAAAAAACAATCGTGCTTCAATGATATGTAGGGAAAAGGTGGTAAAAATTTACAAAGAAGAGGACATAATAGTCCATTACCGGTCTACCTTAAATTATTGCATTGTTGGTGCATATATATATATATATATATATATATATATATATATATATATATATATATATATATATATATATATATATATATATAACTACTTCATTTACTCACATAAAATATACAAAAGTATAGATTTATGCGTAAACTTTAAGTATTTACTTCAAAAGTGCTCAATACGTAGGTAGAGCTAGTTAGTAATTTATAAAATATATATGGCGATTAAGCTACACTGAATATTCGGCATAGCTTAATCGCCATATATATTTTATAAATTACTATATATATATATATATATATATATATATATATATATATATATTATAAATTACTATATATATATAATAGAAAACTTAATGTTTTTTTAAACTGAAATAAAAGCAAATGAATTATCTTCATTAGTTTATTCAAACAGAGAAAAGAGTTTACTAAAGTATTTCACAATTCAAAAACAAACAAAAAAAATATTTACCTTTGTTTTTAATTTCCATGGAGATATGTTTTTTTACTTTGAATCAATCCTGTAGTATTTTAATTTGTAGACACTTTTTACGGTTTGTGTCTGTCAACAACATTTGAACCCCCAAACTTTACGTTTGTTGGGATTCCTCTTTGGTCGAGAATCCCACGTCTAATAGGTCAGGTGATTAAACATTTTATTTTTCAAGTCAGGAATTGGAAAATCAGTCGAATTGGGCACTCTTAAATCAGTTCAAGTGTGTTTGGCTATCACAACGACAGATGTAATCTTCTGTCTGTATAAAAGGCAGGCATGTCCAAAGATAGAATACTGCTGTCACATCTGAGGAAGTGCTTGACTTCAAAATCTAGTGGGGAAGGGGATGATTTATTGTCTTCCCGACAGCCTCTTTCTCACTGAAGAGACGTAAATAGTCTGTTTGTACTCTATTATCGATGGGAAATGCTCAATTTTTAGTTCCTCCTTGCAAAACATTCACAGCACAATGAAAAAAAAAAAAAAACTTTTCTTTCTCCCTCCATATGCCTAGCATCAGACGGAATTCCCATAGACAAAGCTTCTTTGCAAGAGCGTCACATCTGTGGAACACATTACTATGGGAATGCTTCCCTGCAGATTAAAGCATTAGTCGTCTTCAAATCCAATGTAAACAAATTCTTGTCATGTATGACCCCTTAAGTAATCAAACTAAGTTCATACAATTTATCAATGTAAGTATTTCTATAGTGTTCATTTTTGTTTCATTAACGCTTATCCTCGGGTGGCTCTTAGCCTTGATACGTGGTGATCTCAATAGTAAAAGAAAAAATTTTCTTTATCTTTTTTTTTATTTATTTATGTATCCATCCTGTTCATCAACAGACCAGATCAGTCTCGTTAGAAAGCAACAACATAACTAAAAGATGTATGTAAAATATTGGTCAAAATTAATAAGATATTGATGGCCGACCTCCTGTATACATTTCATTTTTTTTTTTAATAATTTTTTGTTTAAATAAACATTTAATTCAAATTTTATTCAATAAAATTGTGTTGTTTTATATTCTCCAAGTCCAAAGTGTACGATGTCACCTATTTATTGTTTAAAACGTCGATTTAAACGAATTTCTTGATTTCAGTTTAAAAAAATAAATATTCGGTCAGTGTGCTTTAATTTTCACTTTCTTGAGGTGTCATGCCAAAGCTGCTCTCTCATGTACACACACACACACACACACACACACACACACACACACACACACACACACACACACACACACACACACAATTATACTTAAATAATAATTATTCATTTTTATCCATAGGCACTAGTGTTTCATGCTTATGCAATCATCAGTGTAGGGTAACAATTCCTGTCGAGTATATATATATATATATATATATATATATATATATATATATATAAGGCAATCATGAAGGGAAGACGTATTCCTTCGGAATTCATTTTATATTAATTAGTCCAACAAATACGTGTTCAGGAACGGAAGGTGTTGGACTTTGGCTGCGATATAAAAAGTCAGCACAAATATCTATCGTTTCTAAAACTGAGACACAAGTAAATAAATTGCTGATATCATACGAACACATGAATTTATTTGTACTCGTTGATTTTTGCGTGTAGTCAGCGAAATGAAATGAACCTTTGTTGGTAAGTTGCATACAACAACATGTACCGAGAAAAATCAGGAATGGAACATTCCTACCTACCGACGCTGTAAACAACACATATGGATCCGCTATAACGGAACACTTTATTAAATACCAGGATTGTGCAACGAACTTCAGCATCGACTCTTTCTCTGTATTGAGTCGAGCTCACTCCGTATATCATCTAAAAGTCTTGGAGACTGTTCACGTTCGCCTTAGGAAGCCTTCCCTTTGTAAGCAAAAGGACTGTTTGTTGGGGTTGAACGTGATCAGCCTCTAAAATTCATCCCCCATACAATTGCTCTTGCTCCCGTCTCTCTTTTTTTTTTTTTTTTTAGATTTTATCATTAAGGAAAACAAATTACTAAAAAATAAATCCCTCGATTCCAATTTTGATGAGTGAGGGCGAAACATGTTAATTGACTCGTTTTGATTTTTTTTTTTTCTATTTCCCTACTTTTATTTTTTAGTCGCTATTCATTGTCCTTTTCTCCTCAGTCTTTTTTTAAAATATAAAATGAATTCCGAAGGAATACGTCTTCCTTTCTTGATTGCCTTAATAAAGTTTTGTACCCCCAAGAAAATCATGAAATATATATATATATATATATATATATATATATATATATATATACACACACACACACACACACACACACACACACACACACACTCACTAGATTCAGCCAATATATCCAGACAGTCGTGCGAGATGGGTGAGCGGTAAGGGGTCTAGCCTCATTACCGTGGGATCCTGATTTCGAATCTAGTTAGATTCAGCCACTCTGATGAGTCGTAGATGACGAAACACGTGTCAGTGGATAATTATATTTTAAAAATAATATATATACCGCTCCCCATGTGGGGGCACCAAACTGGTTAAAGGGAAAATTATTCCCAACTGGCATTTAGGTAAAAATGCACTTTCGTAAATAATTGAATTCATTCAAAACATATCGCTAAAACCAAAACAAACAACATCTAAGTAAATCGCGATATATCCAGACAGTCGTGCGAGATGGGTGAGCGGTAAGGGGTTTAGGCTCATTACCGTGGGATCCTGATTTCGAATCTCGCTAGATTCAGCCACTCTGATGGGTCGTAGATGACGAAACACGTGTCAGTGGATAATTATATTTTAAAAATAATATATATGTACCGCTCCCCATGTGGGGGTACCAAACTGGTTAAAGGGAAAATTATTCCCAACTGGCATTTAGGTAAAAATGCACTTTCGTAAATAATTGAATTCATTCAAAACATATCGCTAAAACCAAAACAAACAACATCTAAGTAAATCGCGATATATCCAGACAGTCGTGCGAGATGGGTGAGCGGTAAGGGGTTTAGGCTCATTACGGTGGGATCCTGATTTTGAATCTCGCTAGATTCAGGCACTCTGAAACGACGAACACGTGTCAATGGATAATTATATTTTAAAAATAATATATATATATATATATATATATACTAACTTGGGTGCCCAGGTGTGTGTGTGTGTGGAGGTGTGTGTAAGATGGTTGGTTGAGCAAAATAAATAAATAAAACAACTCAAAATAGCAGTGGGTACCCGTGCTAGCGCAAACACAAAAAAAAAAAAATTAGGAGTAGTTGTCAGGCTTGAACCCGTAACGCGCAAGAGGAAAAAGAGGTGAAAAAAAGCAAACGGTCTTATCGATGCACCTACTGCAATTGCGACGTCACAGGTGCTCGAAATAACCTATTTTCTGCGACGTCGTTGACGCAAGGTTAGAATAATTTGACAAAATTGTTGATGAAGAAGTGAATGATCCTTGTAAAAAAACGGCCCAGTTGACGGTGAAAGAATTGTTTTGGCCAATTTTTCGATATTTGTTGTTCGAGATATGGATATAATACCAATTTTGTCACGTTTTGGCGCGGCTGTTGGAAGTTTTTGGCAGACATACAAACACATACACACACTTTACCTTTTATATATTAGATTAGATATATACTGTTTATATTTAAAGAAACATTTTTTTTAATATCGCTACACAATCATGACAATGTTTCATTATAAATAACTAAAAATCTCAGATGATACTAGTCCCTTCTTTTAAAAGATCGAATCCTCAATGAAATGGACCCCCCCCCCCCGAATTTTACAAAAATTGCATTTCAAAAAATCCATGGTCTGATAATGATGGAAAGAGGATTGATAAAAAAAAAAAAAAGTATAAACCAAGATGGCTGCTGAAACAAACACACGATGTTGAGTCTTCTATGAACTTTTTTCTTCTTGCAGCATTATACTGTCATGCATTTTTTCTATCTAAGCAAATTATTTCTAATTTTTCTGAAGAGTATATGCACGAAAAGAGACCATTTTTTTTCTGCAGAACAAAATGGATTTGTAAAAAATGTACCAAAATTTTAACATGCTGGAGGAACTGTTTTTGAATCAAAACTAAATATTTGGATCTTGGAATGTAACTTTACTGTTCTTCTTTCATATATGCTCTGTTGTCATATTTAACATACATTGAGCTTCTAAGCAAAAAGGATTGATATGCACAAAGAGTGAAATATAACTGAAAAAACATATTTTACCAAAACTTAGAGAGACAGATCATGTAACTGAAGTTAAGCAACGATAAGTCAGGTCAGTACCAGATAGGTGGCCATTTGGGAATGCTAGGTATAGTATGTACTGCACAGGGACATAGAAATTTCCAGGTTTGTATCTGAAACTACTGAAAGAGATGCATTCTTAGTTTTCATTAAAATATACATCTGGGAAAACTGATATAAAAAGCTGAGGTCTACTGTCTGCTCTGTCTGTGGCATTCAATTACACCGACTGAAACTAGCAGTTGCTCCAAAAATAATGTGGATGGTTCTGCACAAGCCTTCACCATTATAAACAATTAATCTGTGTGAATTTTTGGGCAATTAATCATTACGTTCACGTCAAGTATCCATATATATATATATATATATAATTATTGTTTTTTACTATAATAATTAAATACCTACAGACACTAGTGTTTCATCCTTTCGGGAATCTTCAGTGCAGGGTGTCACGATTAATACCAGTCGAACGATTCGAACCCCGCATCACGAGACATCTCTGGCTCGATTAGTGAAGACCTAATCCATTTGGCTACCATTAACCGCGTGAAATAACGTGAAATATATATATATATATATATATATATATATATATATATATATATATATATATATATATATATATATATCCTATCTTGGTTGTATTGAGCTTTTTTATTTGGTTGGTATTACAATATAAATATCAATATTCGTTTTAAGTTTACAGAAGCTATCAACTTATAAACTTAATCTTTGTTTGATTTTATATATATATATATATATATATATATATTTATATATATATATATATATATATATATATATATATATATATATCCAGGTTTGAGGTTTTCAAAAGTCAGTACTAATGAAGACAACGAGGTTGTTAAATAGTGCTCAATAAAAAGAGCAAAATATTATTTATTATTTGGGGTAAACAGTTACATATGGTCGCTACAAATAGCCATCTGTTTCAGTCAAAGAGACTTCATCAGGCGACCTGGAAGCTCTCGACGCCAAAATGAAAAACCCTTACTTTTTGGCATCGAGAGGTTCCAAGTCGCCTGATGAAGTCTCTTTGAGGCTATTTGTAGCGACCATATGTAACTGTTTACCCCCAAATAATAAATTTTATATATATATATATATATATATATATATATATATATATATATATGATGATTGCAACGTCTTGTCAGACGAGTGCCACTCCCTCAGACATTTAAAATCCATGAGCCCAAATACCTGAGGGAGTATCTATGCATCTATATATATATATATACACACACACACATATGGACACGTGGTGCAACAGATAAAGGTGTTAAATAATAATCAGTTCTAAATGACAGTGTTCTGGATGTTGAAGGTGCAATCCTCACTACAGGTGATACTAACTAAGAATAAAATAAAAATTGTCTAAGATCTCTGACTACTCATGGCTTACAGAACGAGAACAGTCTACTCTTGTGGATTAAATAAAGAATTTAGTTCGAAATTTTATATAAATCCCCTGAGTTTAGCAAGACACCTGAACATGGTCGGACGTTACATCGGCTGAAACGTTGTGAGAATAATACTCAAGACATGAACAGTAGTTCAAATAACATAAATTATTGATAATCCTTATCTAGAAAATTCCCAAACTCCTTGAATATATAAATAATCATGGACTCCTGTTTACTCCTGATTCAAGCACTGAACTTCACATTATCATATTTATCTTTTATTTTTTTCTTCTGTAATTTCCAAGTTAAGAACTAAATTTTATTTTTTTATAGCTGCTCATCATGAACGCAGATCTTCCATAACATTATTGTACTTAAAAAAGCTTCTTCGCTAGAATTGCCTGCCTGTGGAACTCTGTTCCACTGGTTTGCTTTCCAGCTGACTATAATATAATTATTTTCAAGTCCAATGAAAACAAGTTCTTGTTCAGCTGTCCTCGAAAATGATCTAATTATACCAAATTACTTCTGCAAAGAATTATTATGCAACTGTCCCAATGACTAACTACAATACACACATTAACCCTTATCCTCGAGTGGTCTCCGGGCCTTGATATGTGGTGAACCCTTTGCAAAAAAAAAAAAAAATAATAATAATGAAATATACATATCCAAATATTTGGAGTAATATTTAGTTTATATACAGTTATGTAGATCTACCTCCAAAGATCTTGGAGTTTGTGAACAGACAAACAAACAGGAACATTATATATATACACACAATAAACAATTTGATTTATTGAGTTATATACTACAAATTAAAGCACGACAAATGTACAACAAAGCACGACAACTGCTCCTTCTGATTCTCTATTCGCTTGATATTTAGACTGAACAAATTGCTACTATTTGTGGGTGAATATTTTTTTTTTTTAAAATATGAGTCCTTTTTTTATATCGGGGTCACCACATATCAAGGCCCAGAAGCCATTCGAGGATAAAGGTTATTGAGTGTACAGTAGTCAATGGGATAATATTGTAGTAATCATTAGTAATGGAAATTTGGTAAATTGGATTACTTAAAAGGATGGTTCATCAAGAATTTGTTTATGTTGGACTTGAAGACAACCAAATTGTTGTCAGCTAGGAAACAGGCAAACGGGAAAGAGTTTCACAGGCGTGCAGTTCTAAGAAAGAAGCTTTGTTCATGGAATCTAAGTTTTGATTTAGGCACAGATAAAGAGTGGGGAAAATTATTGACAGTGGTTTCAGCTAGATGAGTGTTTTTCATGGAAGATTGGTGAGGGAGACCAGAGATTGGAGCTCAGACGAGCGACTTCAACCTAGATGTCTTCAAGTCCAACACAAACAAATTCCTGATGAACCGTCGCCTTAAGTAATGACACTTTATCAAATCTCCAATACTAACGATTACTACGATACTATCCCATTGATTACTGTACACACAATAACCCTTATCCCCGAGTGGCTTCTGAACCTTGAAGTGGTGACCACCATGTAAAAATATATATTTGTATAATTATACATGTACACACGCATGTATTGATTAAAAATGAAACTGCATAACTGGTTCCATCATTATATCTTCAGTTGTTTCCATTACATTTCTGCATTCTTCTGTTTTCTATAAACTTGAATTTTTTTTTACAGAAATGTTTTTTTTTAATGATAAATCTTTACGAAAAATAAATGAAATTTTTATTACAATCCACAAATGTATGAAAAGTGGTCAAAATAAAAAAAATATAACAAATAAATGTTATCAAAGGCAAGATAAGTTACTTTTCTATCGAATATATGTCACCGTAACATATAATCGGTAGATTTCGTAGAGTATTTTGTATAATTTTTTTAGTTTTAACTCATTTTTCCAACCTTCAAGTATTTAACAGTTAGCTCGCCACCATTTTTCTTGTTCACACCTATCGATAAGCATTGTATGATTTTCGAACTGATTAAACATTTTTACTTGAGTAAAATCACTAAGAACTTTCCAGATAGGTAGAAGAGTAACTTATGTTGCCTTTGATAAGTCATTTGTTATATATTTTTTATTTTTAACCACTTTTTCGTACTTCTGTGGATTGTTATACAAACCCCAACAAATTATTTAATTCGCCCAAAGTTTGAAAAAAAAAAAAGAATCAAACAAACAAAAATCATGTTCATTTTTTTACAAAAATTTTTACCCCCCAAAAATCAAAACAAAAATAAATAAATAACAGCAGGCCAGTCCATCCAAATTAAAACCGGTTGCTTTTTAACAAAAGAATCCCAGGTTGCTCGAATGATGTACCTAAATATCACGTGAATAATGAACCAGTAAGAACCATTTGTTGCACCTTGTCCTATATTTGTCGTGCCTTAATTTGTCTCACATAATTTAGTAAAACCATATAAAGTTATAATCATTGTTGGGCTGTAAAATTAAAGACGAAATGTGAAAGCAATTGTCGTAAAGACAATATCAAAGTTGTTGATTGTTATAAAAATTGTTCATGTGTGACCACTCGTTGGATTCAAGGGAAATATCACCTGCAGTTAAGTAAGTTACAACTGATTAAATGACACCTTTGCTCATTAGGTAAGCGACTCATTAATTGCTATGATTTCACAAGCACCTGTTTAGATCATGAATATACACTAGTGTTGGGACGATTAAGAGGAATCGGAAAAATCAGAACTGTTTTGGCTATCGGAATTGGAAAAATTTGCCCCTAATTTCCCATTCCAATAAAAAAATATCATTAAATTTTTTTTAAAACTTAATTTTCTATTGCTGGAACTAATTATAAATGGATATTTATTGATTTTTAAATACCAGCGAAACTAAAATCTACAGATCATAATAAGTGAATTTAGGTAAAAGTGGCCCCAGAAAAACTGGCACAGGTAAAATGGCATGAATGGGTAACTAGCACACAATGGCATAAGTGAAAGATATATTTTGGATGAAAATCTCACAATGAGTTTACAATACATAAAAAAAGAAACATTTAAGAAATTTGTCAAAATTAAAAAGAAAATCATATTTAAAAATAAATAGTAACTTGCCGTTAATCCCCCATCCCCCAAATATGGAAATTTTTTGTTTTGTTTTTTCTGATGAAACGATTTTAAAATCGGAATGGGTAATTGGAATCAGGAATTTAGAAACAGAATCAATTATTGTATTGGAATCGCTTCATTAACATACGCAATAAGTTTTACTAATCTAGTATTATCACCAAAGTCTCTTTCCTATTTTCACAACGCTTCAGTCAATGTAACCTTTGACCTGCTTCAAGTGTATCTTGTCGAAGTCAGGAATCTGCTCGGAATTTCGAATCTTTATTTAATCAACATAGGTAGCATGCTCTCGTTCTCTCAACCATGATTGGGTAGAAGTCCTAAGCAAAAGTAAGCCCACACTAAGGATTGAGTCACGCTTCAGAAGAGTGTAACTTTACAACTGAATTTTACCAAGTACTTTATCCACTATGCGGAAAATTTTTAGGATGAATTTTAGGAGCAAAAATTAGTTTAAGACTTCTAAAATTCATACTAAAATAACACTCAAGATGAAAATAGTAGCAATAGAAGAATACAAATAATAATAAAAAAAAAAAGAATAGATATCAATTAATTTGCTAAATTTTATATTATTTTTATTGTGTGCTATCTTTTTATTTTAAAATAAGTTATCTCTCTTGATGGATTGTTTATAAAATTAGCGATTCGCATTCAGATGTTTTTTTGTTTTTTTTCTTCATGAGATGTGCTAGTGGTGAAATGGGTGTTGGTGCAGTCCGTTGACTCACTGTGCCGTGGGAAAGTATTAGGAGTTAAAAAGTAAGTTTCATCTGCAATATCCGCAGAAAATTGTAAACATGTTTATTGTGCAACTTGTTCATCATTATGTATATTTTGATAAATATACATAATGATGAACAAGTTGCACAATAAACAAAAATAAAAAAAAATAACTATTTTTTTTTTTTATCTCTTTTGGTGGGCGGGACAGTTATTCTGATGAATTTAACTTTCATTTTGACGATTGACTTATGTTCTTGTTGCATGTGTGTAATAGAAAGGTGTCAGTGGGTTAGGGTTAGTTATGTGGAAAATGAGTCTGTGATCAGTAGGGCTATGACAACAGCATATTCTTTTCATTGTGTTGATTCATTGATTTCATTGTGTTGATTTTCAAGTATATATTCGACACAGTTAATCAACAGAAAACCACATCACTCTATATAAAAGCATATAAGATATCAACGGATATACACTCGAGGGTCAAAACAATGAAAAGGATATGCTGTTGTCCTAGCCCTAGTAATCAGTGGTTTGTAATTAGACAAAATACTTGATGTTACACAGGATGCGTAACGGAGCGCGGGGGAGGGGGGGAGAATATGCATGGAATCATTTGTTATAAACTGTTAATATTTACTGCCCACAGCTAAGCACTGTTCGAAACCTTCACGTGGTTCCTCCTGGGAGTACTTGATTATAGAAAGAATGTGAGAAACTAATGCAAAAAAAAAAAAAAAGAAAAAGAAAAAGAAAAATTAAAAGAAAAAAAGAAAATAGAATCAAGCAAATCAATGAACCGAAACTTGCCAAATTTTTTAATTTTATTTCATAGAAATTGCTCCAGACAAGGCATGAAACAACTTAATGACTAGGACGAAACTTTCACAACGTTACATTTCTTGGAAAGAAGTTACTGGAATAAAAAGCTGTTGTAATCAATGAGGTATCAAAACAGGGAATTGATGGCGACCACTAGACCAACAAGTCAAACAAGCTGGAACAAAGGAAGCAGAAAATAGATCAGACAATTCTGAAGAACACATGCGATAATATTATTTAGAAAAGAAGGCTGAGACTAGCAACATCACGTCTTTGAAAGCGAGAAGTTGAAGAGAAAATGAAAAAGATACGTTTCTGCATTTTATCAAGAACATTAAAATGGGACAGACATTTATGGCCCCGAGGTGTGTGTATTGATAAGGAAAGAACTTTTGTAGGCTTGTATAATTTAACAAAGAATGAATGTTCGTAAGCGTACTTATCTTTCCGGACGATGGGGGTGGTAAGTGGGTGGCCGGTCATGCTACTGTCGGTGATATGTGTCCTGGCTTTTAACTTGAGAGCGGCGACTTCTTTCCTCAACAGCTAGCAGCACGGCGTCTTCGCCTCCTATGTTTTTCTCCTTTTTTCTTTTTCTTTGGTTTGTGTGAATTAGGCATTGGTTAGAATTGAAGGCGTTTTGGCCCATAACATGAGAGCGTAGTCGGCTTCAGTTCACTGGTGCCTTATTTCTTTTTCTTCTTCATCTCTTTAGGTCGGGTGGGAGAATCCGTCCGTGCGTTCACTGACGCAGCAGGGCGAATCTCTCTCTCTCTCTCCTTTTTGTTCCCCTCATTTTATAGTCGCAAACCGGCTCCCAGTGACTGTGATATTTTAGGCCTTTATTTTAGGCGCGGAGCTCTGCCATTGGTTGATAATTCTTTTGTCGTTATCTTATTTTTTTTTCCCAAGCGGAAGCGATGCGTGGAGCCATGTGCAAACGACGATTTTTTATTTTGTCTCTCATGGTAGATGCGTTAACATCAGATTGGCCGCCAATTCTCGTCATGTTCCCACACATTTATCAATATAAATATGACAACAGCACTCCATACATAGTCTGATAATAGATTTGTAGAGATCGAGAATAGCCTCGTTTGAGAAATCGTTTAGCGCGATAGAGAAAACTGATTTTACAAACGTTTGAACAATTATTTTTTTTAATAGAAATCACTCCAGACAAGACGTGAAGTCACTTTACGTAAGAAGTTAAAGAGAACGAAAGATGATTATCAAAAAAAAAAAAAAAAAAAAAAAAAAGAACAGGAGATGCCTATTGACTTTAGTCCTGAAAAGACCAAGGCTTTGCAGTTCTTGCAAAGAAGCTACTGGAATAAAAAGCTGTATTACAATGAGGTATTAAAACAGGGAATTGATGGAGATCAATTCATACTAATTTTCATTTTCATATACCTGGTATGATTTGTAACTTCTTAACAGTACAATACTATTGACATTACCACGCCCTCCCTGCTCCCCCAAGTGTTAGGAAGTAGAAAAAATATATAATAAAAAAAAAGAAGGAAATAAGTTTATCAGTAGAACAAAGGCATAGGAAGTTGTTCACCAACAGAAATAAAGGAGAGCTGAGATGGGGTTGTCAAGCAAGGTGTAGCAATTATTTTAGGACAAAGAACTAAACAGGGGGGGGCAATAAACTTTATAGTTAGTTTTAGGTTTGCCTGAGTTTATGACGGTCAGAAACTGTTGAGGACACTATTAGTCATGACAGTTGATGACTGTTGTGAAGTTAATAAACTCGGCCTTGACATAAAAACTAAGATATGGACTTACGGAATAATTTCCCACAATGGTGTCACACACGCATCCAGGGTGCAACTAATATTTGCAGGAAATGCCAGTCTGTGTTTTCTTTTGTATTTTATTATTTTTATACTTGCTAACCCGGTCACACTCTCTTGCTGCCTATGTGATAGATGATGGCACGGCCAGAAAAGAAGTAAAGGAGAAGAGGATAGAAATAATGTTGGAGTCAGCAAATAGTCAGTCCATGTTGTGTCACAGCAGTAAAAATTAAAAGTGTTTTTGATTAAGTTTGTTTTTGTATAGCCTAATGTCCACATTGTTTAACCAACTGTCACCAAATTTGGTCAAAATATCCAACTAAAAGCTGATTTAAGTTGGCGATGGTCAAAGGCCAAGGAAAACATGTAGATCACATATTTTGTGATAACTTTGATTCTATTGTAGAAACTCACTATGTGGCACATAGTACAGCCAATGAAGTCCCACATTTTATATGACTTGAAAAATCTGAACATGGTCAAAATTCGTATTATTTGGATTCTTTCAGACTACTCTTCTCATATTATACATTGAAGGGGACAGCTCCCGATTTTTAGTGAAAAACAAAGTAATTAGGGTCGAATATAATTATTATTAAAGGGGAATGCATGAATCAAACTCAGTATCAAATGTTAAAATGAACACATTATCATTTAGATACGAATCCAGGAATGCAATGGAATTATACATCATATTTAGAAATAACTATAAAAACAAAGTAAGGTCAGAGGAATAATGAACAATCAAATTAAGGAATGTTCTTTATGTAGCCAAGACACGTGTTGGAAGCATATTCATGTGCAAAATATACACATGTTCTGACGTCACAAAGAAATATAGATCAATATATAAAGTTAAGTTAGGGTTCGAAAACAGTTGGCTCATGTTTGCATTATCAAGCAACCTCACAACTGATATGCAA
>NC_136501.1:12411151-12436151 GCF_053919585.1 Euprymna scolopes
TTTTTTGCAGTATTTGATTGTATCCTGCTTCAAACATACGTAACCTTATATACATAATTCATGTTTTTGTTTTATTCATATTGTATAAAGTTCGATTTCGGTATAAATTGAATCGTGTTCTTTTTTTAAATACAATTTTTTAAGTAAATAATAAACGAATTTTAAAATCCATGAAACAGAATGTCGTTTTGCTGAAATAATACCCCCCCTTTTTTTAAAAATTAATTCTTGTTTTTCTTTTCTTTTGGAATTAATATTGAATAAGTTCAGGTTCAGTATAAAATGTCTTTCTTATTTCTTTGTCAATGCAATTTTTAAAAGTTTTCTAACGAGTTTTGTAAAAGTCTTCCATTCATTATCGACAGTTTGGCTGTTCAACAGATGTTACTGGGACCTGTGGCATTACGTCATTTTTCAGTGAGCAGGCCTGCTTCTATTTATTTTACGATGGCCATGTTCATATATGCAAATTTTCTATTAGTTTAATAATCGTAAATAAAAAATAAAAGAGATACTTCCTTTTACCTTCAGAGATACCAGAGACATATTCCCTTGTTCTTAATATAGGAACCAATCAGATGTTTTATTTAAGAGAGAGAGAGAGAGAGAGAGAGAGAGAGAGAGAGAGAGAGAGAGAGAGAGAGAGAGAGAGAGAGAGAGATTATTACTTTAAGAAAAATGCACCCTGTGTTTTTTTTTACTCAGGTATTTTTTTTCTGTAAGATTTTTTTTATTTTTGTATCTAGATTAGCGAAAATCGCGAATATTGGATGTAGTTGTAAAACGTCTATGTATGAGATTATTATACGGTACTAATTGCTTCCCAAGCATTTTCTAAAAACACTTACTCATTAATACAGTAGAAATGTAGCAATATTGCATGCAGTTATGTATTTTCACTAATGAATGATAGTGTAAACACGTTTTAGTTTTGTACTGCAACAATATTTTAATTAAAAAGTAACATAAGCACAGGAGGGCAGTAAAAATTTACCCACTATATTCCAAAGGAAATATCCAGATCTAGCGGGAAAACCGCTAACTTGGCAATACTGTTTACTGAGCATTCGTTTTTATGAAGTTATGAAACTAGCCCGGTATACTGCCACACGATGCGATAGGGGTAACAGCCTAATCCACGAATATGCATGGCCGCGAATGGGAAACCGCAAACAGTTTAGGGTATATTATATACATATACAATTTTATAAATCTAAGTCAGTTAGATTTTACATGTAGAACCTGAATAATAATGCATCTGACACTGTTATATATTGAGACCCTACCAGTAAGTAGCGATTATGTTAATTAATATGGATTTTGACGAGGGCCACATTAGTACATGTCAGGATAACCTGGAAACAAACGGAAATAGATCAGCTGCTGGTGACGTGATTGAAGCAGGCTCAAAGGTTTGTTCCGTAGACAAAACTCGCTAGAAATGTAGGTGTCAGATGATGTCACGTGTTCGAGGGACAGAACAGAGTTTCTATTCAGTCTATCGTTGGAAGCAGTACAGACGAGATGTGACCAACAATGTAAAAATTTAAGTGAATGTTGCCTCGAGACTCTGCCCCATGTATCGCCATCATTAAAACTAAGTGAAAGAAATTAAGAATAACGCTTCTGAATTTTTGAGATGAGGATTGGTTATTCATATTTTTTGGATTCATCGGACTACTGTTCTCATCTTGAGTGTGATTTTCACAACGTTTCGGTCAATATAACCTCCAACCTTCTTCAGGTGTATCTTGTCGAACTTGGGAATTTAGATGGAATTTCGAGCAGTACCCTTTATTTAATTCATAGGGGTAGCATGCTCTTGTTCCATCAGCCATGACTGGATAGAGGTCCTAAGTAATTCGCAATTGTATTTTTTCGGTCGTTGAAGAATTGAATCTTCAGCCTTCAGGAGAATATCACTTTTACAAATTGATTTTTCCAAATACTCTAACCACTGTGCCACAGATCCTTGTTACTACCCCAGTGAAATAAATAAATGGTTCCATTCAAAAATTCTCTCCAAATTCTCGAGTTCGACAGAAACATTCTGAGTTCGACAAGACACAGCTGAAGAAGCTCGGAAGTTAAACTGACTGAAATATTGTGAAAATCACACTCAAGAAGAGAATAGTAGGCCAAATAATCCAAATTAAGAATTAATTAATTACATGTTGGTCTCTCCTCCCAATGAGTAAACTATATCTCTCTAATAAAACCTTTGAAATCTCATCAAGTCCCCATTGCATGAGTAGATTCGTCATAAACAGAAGATCAACAACCATGAGAGGATCACGGCACACACACATAGAAAAGCAACGATCAGAGAATGAAGACCAGCACATGTATGTATGAAAGAGATTTTAATTTAACTGGTCACTTGATCGCCCACTGGCGAAAACGTATACATGCAAAAGTGCACGTTTACATAAGCGATGATGCGCAAAGTTTGTGTAACATTTAAAGTGTTATAACACATGAGTATTTTCTTCTGACTATCCGATCAATCGAAACTTGAAATTCCAATTGAATTCACTGATTACATTCTTTATCAAGTCTGGCATTTTTTTTTTTCAATAACATACAGATCGAGACTTACACCGGTAACTTTTATTTGAAACTAATTAGGCAATTGCAAATTGTTACACGATTTCAAGCCATCAGGTAGTGCTTTAACTTCTCGTTTTTCTTCCTTATTTATTACTTAATATATAATTACTAGCGAGGGAGGGGGCGCCCGGCTTTTCTCGGTCATAAAATAAGGTTAAATATGATATTTTAATTTGACCATATATATATTATTATAGAGTTGTGATTTCAAAAGTAAAAAAAAAAATGTATTTGGGTACCATCAGCTAGAATCGAAACTGAAAGCAAAACACAGCTGGTGACGTTACCACTGTACCAACATGACACGCATATGAACTGATTAAAGATAAATTAAGATGAATGTGCAAAATGTATAACGATTTTTTTCATTTTTGACCCTTTAAAAACTATTTTAACCGGCTAAAGACGCATAAAAAAGAAAAATGGTCTATAAAAAATCCAATCATTTGAGGCCCTTAGTGCCGCTCTGCAACTTTCAGTTTTGGAAGAGATAGAATTTGAAAATATGGAGACAGACAGACAGACATAGTGAATTTAATAAATTAGATTACTTAATATATAATTATTTGTGGCTATAAAATTGTCACTTCTACCCATCCTGATTCAGTAATAAGTACGGCTGCGTCTTCTCAATATCTGCAATCCAATATTGCAAGATTATTCGCATGAAATTGGACGAAAAGAAATCTATAGAGACAGATCAGCCTTGTATGCTCTCATACCTATACCTATCTGACTAGCAACCGAACACTATATTTTTTTTAAGCCACAATTCGCCCATGCATTACATCATTACTGTTACATCTAGAGTTGTGCACCAACCACTACCGCCCCCTCTTGAACAAGACACTAACCCTAACCCTAACCACTACCGCCCCCTCTTGAACAAGACACTAACCCTAACCCTAACCACTACCGCCCCCTCTTGAACAAGACACTAACCCTAACCCTAACCACTACCGCCCCCTCTTGAACAAGACACTAACCCTAACCCTAACCACTACCGCCCCCTCTTGAACAAGACACTAACCCTAACCCTAACCACTACCGCCCCCTCTTGAACAAGACACTAACCCTAACCCTAACCACTACCGCCCCCTCTTGAACAAGACACTAACCCTAACCCTAACCACTACCGCCCCCTCTTGAACAAGACACTAACCCTAACCACTACCGCCCCCTCTTGAACAAGACACTAACCCTAACCCTAACCACTACCGCCCCCTCTTGAACAAGACACTAACCCTAACCCTAACCACTACCGCCCCCTCTTGAACAAGACACTAACCCTAACCCTAACCACTACCGCCCCCTCTTGAACAAGACACTAACCCTAACCCTAACCACTACCGCCCCCTCTTGAACAAGACACTAACCCTAACCACTACCGCCCCCTCTTGAACAAGACACTAACCCTAACCCTAACCACTACCGCCCCCTCTTGAACAAGACACTAACCCTAACCCTAACCACTACCGCCCCCTCTTGAACAAGACACAAAAAAGAGTTTCTAACCTAATTGTCTCCTAAGCTCCAGCCTCTGTCCCATCGCTACAATGTTGTACCCCTGTACCTGTTTCATAAATACTTTCACGAATTGTACCCCAACGAACTTATCCTCTCTCATAGTAAATATTCCTGACAAACCCGCCTAGCAGCAAAATACTCCCCCCCCCCCTTCACAAATGATGTAAAACTTTTTATTCTAACAGCTTCTTTCTTCGGACCAATTGCATTTGCAATTTCCTCTCTGATCCCCAACTATACCAACATGCAGATATTTAAATGTAATGTGGACAAATATCTTGCTGCTACTTAGGATACTCCCTATAAATCTGGCCTCTCATCATACTAGCCTGTTAGTGGCAATGTGCCTTGTTTGGGGGCGAATAAAAGGCGAACATTTTTTTTTTTTTTTTTCAAAAAAAAGATTGTTTTTTTTTCTCGGATAGATTTTAAAGTTCAAATACGAAATATATATATATATATATATATATATATATATATATATATATATATATATATATACCGTGTTTAAGTGCATATAAAAAAAAATATTAAAGATAATAAAAGAAATGAATCGTGCACCATGTGTAAAATTGAATAAAATTTGTTATAATTGTCGATTCCACCCATTTTCTCGTTCTGCCATAAATTTGTCAACGCCTTTTGTACGTTGTCAAACATGGTGTGCATACGTGTCAAAATGCTGCACAACAATTCAATATGGCAGGATTATCCGCATTGGATAAAAAGAAACTCGGATCTGAAATGCATTTAAGAAAATTATCTTGAAAATGGCTGACCAAACATACTGTAATTCCATTACAGCTGTCGTCTGACATATCAATCAACCATGAATGGGAATTCACATGAAAAAAAAAAAAAAATACACAAGCAAATCAAACAGTGAATCTATGACGATACTAAAAGTTAATGATATAAAAAATCTTGTATATACATTCCCTGTATTACATTTAATATATAAATATGATACTTATGCATCTATGTAATCGTGCTGAAATAATGACGTTATTATTTATAAAACCATTCTTAACATACGGAGAGAAGGGTGTTTTGTAACTATTTTGTACTTTCATATAAAAATTTAATAAATTAAAAAAAAAGTGACTTATACAGAATACGGATTATGCTGAAATGATAACGTTATTATTTAGAAAGCCATTCTTAACCTTTTTTTTTTAATTACATTTTCACCCCAAACAAAGCACATTGCCACTTTGGTGTAGGGGGCTACTATCAGGGGCAACAACTACTGGGGCACTATGTTGGGATTTGGGCAGTAAGATGTCCGTTCACGTTACACTTGAACTTCTACATGTCAGTACAGTTGGGGAAGCAGGGACCTGGAATGGAGTATATATATATATATATATATATATATATATATATATATATATATATATATATATATGTGTGTGTGCACCTATTTACTATGCCTCCCCACGGGACAGAGTTAGACACCAGCGTCGTTTTTTAACATGAAGAAAAGGTACAAAAATAAAAATTGTCTCAGTCGTGAAGGATTTCTCCTCCACCGAAAGAGAACAAGAAATGGAAGTGCAGCATCTGAAGAACAGATACTACACTTTGATCTTGACCAAAAGGCCAAGAAAAAAAAAAATATATATGTGTAAACGACCTTGTCTGTCCGTCTGTAGAATTGTCTATCAAATTACTCTGTCAATTTTTGGTCTACAGACTTCAAAGTTAATATATACAGGATTAGAACTTATGGAGTAAATTCAATTTGGCTTTTAGCTGGTAAAAATAGCTGCTAAGGGGTCAAAATTGAAAAAATATTGGAATTTGACAGGCGTAAGTCGACTAAACATGTACATTTATACTTTTAACAACAATATTTTAACATTTTTTAGATGCATTATGGACTTAGCTCGGATAGTAATGGGCCATAATATAATAATCAATAGAAAATTGGTTCTATAATACAAAATCTGCATAAATTAATATATATATATATATATATATATATATATATATATATATACTAGCAAGTTGACCAGCATTGCCCGGTCATAAAACATGCTTCAATATGATCTTTTAGTTTATGCAGACAAAGTAAAATATCATATGCGTGTGTGCATATCATTAATTATCATTCCAAAACCAAAAGATTCTCGTCCTGGATATGACCTAAAACTATATCCGATGGTGAGGCCCCAGCTTGTGGGCTTTGGGGAGTGTGGAGCCATCCTTTAATTGCCATTGCTCCTAGGTCCACTCTGACACGGAGTTGTAGTACCTGTTAGGGTCCCAACTATGGGTTAAATAGAAACTGTCTTGAAAAAACATATTCTACTAAAAAACTTTTCTTCGAAATCACTGGATTTGGCATTAAATAATCTGAAAAGGGTTGATATGTCGTAAAACAAAACAACCAACCAACCAAAATATGTAGTTAATTCACACTCGTAAATTTTTATTTTAATTGTTTTTTATAGTTAAATCTTACATGTTTCGTTGAATAGTGAAAGCCCACAAAACAACTCTTCAAAGACAAATGTATGTTCCTCAAAAGACTTAGATTATCATATGAAATGAAAAAGGATTTGAAGAAAACAATAAAAGGAAATGGACACATGCAAAATCTGCAAAAACATAAAAAAATATAAAAAACATAAAAAATATAAAAAACATAAAAAAATATAAAAAACATAAAAAAATATAAAAAACATAAAAAAATATAAAAAACATAAAAAAATATAAAAAACATAAAAAAATATAAAAAATATAAAAAACATAAAAAAATATAAAAAACATAAAAAAATATAAAAAACAAAAAAATATAAAAAATATAAAAAATATAAAAAACATAAAAAAATATAAAAAACATAAAAAATATAAAAACATAAAAAATATAAAAAACAAAAAATATAAAAAACAGTTATTTTAGTGTTTATAGACCCCCCCCCCTAATAATTGAATTCAAAACAATTTGTGTGTTCAATATGAACAAAGCTGCATTATATCGTCATGCATTTTTTTCTATCGAGGCAAATAATTTCTAATTTTTCTGAAGAGTATATACACGAAAAAAAGGCAGTATTTACATAATAATAACTGTTTGTTTTTTGTATAATGAAATGTATTCGTAAAAAATGTACCGAATTTTAATATGCTGGAGGAGCTACTTTGCTTGAAAAATAAATATTTGGATCTTGGAATGTAACTATACTGTTATTCTTATATATTATACACACACACATATATATATATATATGTATGTATGTATGGAAATGTGTATTTTTTAATTATATCTCACTTTTATTTATACCAATCTTTAATTTACAAAGCTTAATGTAATTACAGAGCATAAATGACAAAAGTCTATATTCCAAGTTTCATGATGTCGACCATCTTACAATTTATTCCTTTAAGTACATTGACATTCACAATTCTTGACAGCACTGGTTTCGTAGCACAAAATCATTAATTTAATTACTATATCAATCAATGAATCTATTTTGCCCTTCACTCCTCAGAAAAAAATAGCACCTACCAACCCATCAAAAGAAATGAAAATGCACATGGGCATGACTACAAAATCCGAAAATTGGAAGAGAAGTTGTAATTACCTTTAATTTTTTCTTTTATTATGCCATTTTTTAATTAACTCAATGATTTCGTGCTACGAAATAGGTGCTGTCAAAAATTGTGAATATCAACTTAAAGGAATAAATTGTAAGATGATCAACATAATGAAACATGGAATATAGACTTTTGTCATTTATTTGTTATATATATATATATATATATATATATATATATATATATATATATATATCAAAACGAACTTACCTTCGAAAGGATGAATGATATATAAACGATGAATGTAGATATTCATAAAAAAAATGGTAAACATGATTCTAGAAATTGGTGAATTTTCTTTTTTTCTTTCGGATGTAGAATTTGCCTTCCAAAGGCAGGTATGGAAGAAACGACATTCGCATCTTTTAATATGAACAGCTTAAATATGTTCTGAAATGTTGTAGATCTTGAAATCGCAGCTCAAAAGCGGACATATTAGTTTTTGTGTTCATGCCAGAGTGAAAGAACTAGCCTTAAATATGGCTGCCATAAATATTGAACTGAAACTTTGGTGAAAGCTCAATGTCCAGATTCAAAGAAAAGAAAATAATCGAGCAGGAAATGAAGAGATCACATAATAGAACCTGCTTACCTAGGCAGCCCACATCATCACAAACAACAATTCCAGAAATGGTAAACGGTTTTTTTATTATTATTATTATTTTATTTTTTACTTTTCCAATCACAAAACAAATAAACAACAATACTAATGAAAAATGATATTTTTCTATAAAAAAAAAAAAAAAAAAATGCATAATGTCATGTAAAAAAAAGTGATTTCCTTGAAATACGAAAATCTTTAAAACTAGTGAATGAAATTTGAAAGTGTGGGGTGGGGTCGGAAAAGACATAAGTAAAATCACCACCCACACACTTTTCATTTTATATGGTTAATTGCATACAGTGTACAATATTGGATATCTTTTATCTAAAGGGCAGTTTTATGTGTCCAACTAAAAGTAAAAAAGAAAAACACAAAACAAATACACTCAAAGTTGATATATTCCTGATCAGCGTTCACCTTGATGAATAATGGCTACAATTTAAAAAATTATTAATTCTCTGGTGCGGGTGGGGGTGGGGTGGGGGTATTGGTCCAGGTTTAGTTACGGGAGGTGGGCGGTTAATTTAAAAAAAAAAAAAAAAGAATCAGAAAACATATTAGAATCGTCCCATCATTAATCTATGTAAAGGGTTGTTGCATGTGTATATGTTTGTATGTCCAGGTAAAAGTCAAAGATTACCAAAAAAAAAAAAAAAAAGCTACAAAGTTGGTATATTCTTGATCAGCATTGCACTGGATAAATAATATCTAAACTAAAAAGTATTCATTCTTTGTGATGGTGGTGGTGGTGGTGGTGGTGGTCAATCAAGCCAGATTTCGTTGGAGGGAGGCTTCGATTTTGTAGCTATTTTTAAAGTAAAGGCGAATGACTTACATTATTATTATTTTCAATAAATTAAAATGAGAGAGGAATGGGCTGGGTGTAAGAGAAGGAGGACTGAAAAAAGGGGGAGAAAGAATGATAGCGAGACGGATTGAGAGAGGTAGAAAAAAGTTTATTAATATAAAGATGTTATGCACTTTTTAACTTCTTCTATTTTGATTTTATGGCCCCCGGCCAACACAGGGTACCTCTGCTAGTCCATTATATAAAGGGCAGATGTATGTCTGTATGTTCAACTAAAAGTAAAAAAAACTACAAAACAAACAGCCACAAAGTTGATAGTTTCTAGATTGGTATTACCTCAGATAAATAATATATAACATTATTAAAAAATTTCGTTTTTCCATTATTTTATTCGAACAATTTATTTACTAAAGGTCAGCAATTCTGATTTTCTGACATTTATCCATTTACATAAGAAGCTAAGCTCTAGAGTTACCGAATCAACAAAATGAAACAGATTTTCCATTCCATGCACAGTTTTTTTCCAAAACCTTTCCATCTGTATAACATGTTGTCGTGGGACTGTTTCCCCAACAACTACAACATGGCGATTTTCAAAATCCAATATCATCAAATATCTGTCAAACCGTTTCCTCATAAAACTTCCTCCATTGTCTTTAATCCTCTCAAAGTTCCATCCTCCAACCGACAATCTTATTAACCTTGTTATCCTCAAGTGGCTTTTGGCCTTGATCATTGGTGACTCGTTAGAATTAAAAAGTAGGCTGATCAAAAGAAAGAGGAGAGATGCTGCTCACATGATGAATGCAGGAAGGAAGAAACTTGCTATGTATTGTTGGGCTTGTGTTCAAGGGAAGGAGAGAATAAATAATGAAGCTGGAATTTTTAGTTATTTCTTTAAGTAATCTATATAAAAGACAAATGTCCAGCTCGAGTGGAATGGGCTGGACAGAGGTGTAAGAGGCGGTTAGCGAGAGGGAGAGATGAAAGAGAGGAAGATGAAGAGATAGATAGAGAGAGGTAAAGAGATGGAAGTTTTAAGACAAATATGTTGCACTTTTGCCCTGGGCAACGCCGGGTAGCTCTCTGCTTTTTCAATATAAAAGGTCGATTGAAATTTGTAAGTTGTGTAAATTCCTCTAGTTTTTTTTTACTAGGTGTGTAAAACTGTAATGAACCAGTATACATCCCTGTAAAAAATTTACATGAAAAAATTATGCTTCACCAGTGTTCATACGAATATTCACATAAAATAATATCTGAATTAGTGAAGTTTAAGAATTAAGAAAGAGAGAAAGAAAACTAAAAAATTTTTAAAAGAAAAAAAAGAAAAACGTATAAATCTAATATATAAAGGCGATATGTCTGTCTGTCTGTCTGTCTGTCTCCATATTTTCAAACTCTATCTCTTCCGAAACTAAAATCGCAGAGCGGCACTAGGGTCCTCAACTGATTGGATTTTTTATGGATAATTCTTTTAGGGATCTTTAGCCGGTTAAAATAGTTTTTAAGGGGTCAAAAATGGGTAAAAATTGTAAAAATCGTTACACATTTTGTACATTCGTCTATTTTTAATTGTTAATCAGTTCATATGCGTGTCACGTTGGTCACCAGCTTTGAATGCTACAGTTTTGTTTTCAGTTTCGATTCTAGCTGATGGCACCCAAATATTTTTTTTTTTTACTTTTGAAATCACGATTCTATAATAATATATACAAAATCCGGACAAATTAAAATATCATATTTAAGCGTATTTTACGACCGGATAAATCCCCCTCCACCCATTACTCGGTATATAAAACAAAAAAACATAGAAATAGATTACCTTTCTCAATAAGGAGAGGAAAAAATGGGCCTTAGGTTTATTTCTCGTAACTCTCAGTTTCCTTATTTTGTTTTTTAGTTCTCACATTCCATGAGCAATGTTTCAGAGAAAGGGGAAAGAATTGCTGCTTTCTAGGCCGGAATCTATTCATATAACGCTTAACATTAGCTAGTTTTTGACATTGAAATGATATTTTAATTTTTTTTCTAAGCTCTTTACATCAAATGGTTTCATGCCTTGTCTGGAACAATTTCCAGAGAAAAAAATTCTAGTTTTTTTTTTTTTTTTTTTTTTTTTTACTTGCTAATTTTGGTAAGAAAAAAGGAATTATGAATTAATTAAAAGTACTACTCAAAGCTATCAATGTTGACCAAAAATGTCTTTCCAACAATACATACGTTTTCTTCACATGCTGCCCCCTGCCATAGCTACACACTGGCATATTTTTATTTACTATTAATTCAATATTTATTGAAATCAAAAACGAAGTAATGAAATAAAAAAAAAATAAAGCTTTATTATTCATTCTCTTCTTCCCCTGCACACAAACCCAACAATACAAAAACAAGTTTCCTCCTCTCTGCATTCGTCGTGTAATCAGCATTTCTTTTCTCTCAATTATCTCAAAATCCACTTGAGGATAACAAAGTCAATAAGACTGTCGCATGCTTTGATTCCATCAGCCACGAACGGCTAGAAATCCTAAGTAATTTGTAATTATATTTTTGAGTATCGCCCACACTGAGGATTGAACCTTCAACCTCCAAAAGAGTATACCTTACAATTGAATTATATTGAGTACTTTATCCACTACACCACGGGTCCTTGAGGAAGGTCGAAGGTTACATTTAATGAAACGTTCTGAAAATAACCCTCAACATGAGAAGAGTAGTCAAAAGAATCCAAATAATACAAATCTTTTTTGGGTTTTATTTGTTCTTGACAGTATACATGCATACACATTAAAAAATAAAAAAATCCATCCCTATCGTGGGGTGTGGGGGGGGGAGTGCAGATATTCAAAATTCTAACTGCTCTCTTTTGGCTGATTCAGTAAAAAAGAGAAAATGGTACTTATGTTATCTATGTTGTGCTAAAATAATAACATTATTATTTAGAAAGCCATTCTTGACATGGGGAGGGGGGGGGTTGTAACTATTCTGTACTTTCACCTAACAATTTAATAAACAAAAACATCGTAACAATTGCACTTGAAGATACTATTTAAAAAAAAAAAAAATGACCCTAACTTAACGACACAAAAAAAAAAACTCATGGTGTGCCAAGTTCAAATCCACTTCATTCTACAAAAACACTTCCACTTAGAGATGTTGGCAACCTTCACACAGCCCCCCCCCCTCCCCGCATAAGTAGTCTATGTTTTTCTAGAGAGAATTCTAAGCAGAAAAATATCAGGAGAGGAGGTGGAGAACCAATGCCAACAACAAAATGAAGAAAAGTGTTTCCAGGATTCCCTGATTTCTTCCCTACTACAGCCGATCAATTTCTACATCAACACCAATTAGCCTCTAATGTGGATACGAAGAGAATCAAATGAGTTTGATCCTGGTCCAGCTGGTTCACGATCAATTTTCCACCACCACCATCACCACCTCATTCGGAGAATTGAGAATTTTCCAATGAAACTCAATTTGTTCTCGTTATCTCTTTCTTAATTAGGTAGACAATAACATATGTTTATTATTCGCATGTTGTCCAATGATGACCTTGTTTCTTTGCTTACTTTTTGCTCCAGATTCAATCCGATATTAATATTTACTCACTTGGAGTTTCCACACAAGTCATCATGAATGATTGCTCACTGACAATAACAAGTTTTGATAACTGTTCATTTTGCTTTATTGCAACAGCCAGTTACCGTTGATTTCTCACAGGCAATGATCATTGGTCTTCTCTGGAATTTGAGTGGCAATAAGCTTCATCAAAGTCACATTACTCTCTGAACTCTTCCGGTGGAGATCTGCTTGGTGTTTTCCTTCTTCAATCCTTCTTGATGCTTCATGAGCATCGAGTGTTGCCGTACAGAACTAGATTGCCAACATTTCTAAGTGGAAGTATTTTTGTGGAATGAACTGGATTTGAACTTGGCACACCATGAGTTTTTTTGTGTCGTCAGGTTAGGGTCATTTTGAAACCTTCAACCTCAGAACAGAAGAGTTTCATTTTACAACTGAATTTTATCAAATACTTTATCCACTATGCTACGGGCCCAGAAACCTTTTCTCGCAATTTATGAACAGCCCGAGTTTAAACGTCTATGGAACCAGATGTCATATTTCCTTTCTCACCTCTCTTCCTTGTGTAGTACATATGAAGTGCCTTCAATAAGTTTCCAGACGTTTCTTTTTTTTTCATATGGGTACTTTTATTGATAGTACACACATGAAACTCTAGTCCCTTTTGAAGTAATCTCCTCCGGTTGTAATGCACTTGTACCATTCCAACACTTTCTGGAAGGCCCATGAAAGTTCTCTTGTGTGAGTATGTCAATGATCCTCGTCACAGCCTCTTTCATCTCAACTGCCTCATAACGACAGCCTCTAAGGTTTTCCTTGATCTTAGGGGATAACCAAAAGTCACAAGAAGCAATGTCTGGAGTATAAGAAGAGTGAGGAACTGTCTTGATGTCGATCTTGGTGAAATAGATAGTCTGTGACAAGGATGGGGTTGTGGACTGCAGCTTTGGGACAAACTTTGTGCAAATCTTCTGCATCTTCAGTCCCTCATGAATAATTGTGTTATATAGGTAAAGCATTCCATAAAAGATCATCTTCACAACAAGTAAGAATAAAAGCAGATTAGAAGAGATTATCTAGTACAAATCAGTATAGATAAAATATTCTTCAAACTGATAGATATTTCCAACCTAGGCATAAACTTGATAAAATATTCAAGATGAACTACACTAAAACTAGTGACACTCACATAAAATCCAAAATTATCCAAAATCCAAGCTTCTATTTTTTCACCACCAGCACTCTGATCTCCACTTGGCCACAATTAAAATGAATGGCTCTCAATTTGAGGAAGCACCATACTTTGACAAACTCCTGAAACTAAACTTTGCTCCTGACATAACGTAAAATACATCAGATTTTTAAAGTTCTGGAATTTTTTAGATGACGGCTGATTGTTTATATTACTTGTATTGATCGGACTATTGTTCTCATCTTGACTGTTATTTGTGCAACGTTTCGGTCGGATTGTCCTTCGACCATCATCAGGCATGTTAGTTGTTATTTGGAAAATAAAGGAGAAAAGTTACTGGCTCCACAGATATTTTCGTATTTCTGTGAGTCAGTCTCCACTTTTTGGTCATTGTTTCGAATCTGTGAGAAAAAATTGGTTGACAAAAGGGAGGTAATTCTAATGAAAATCGGGGATTATTTCTCCTCTACGCCTGAAGACGGTCGAAGGACAATCCAACCGAAACGTTGCACTAATAACACTCAAGATGAGAATAATAGTCTGATCAATACAAGTAATTACATCAGATTTGTTGCCAAGATTGTTGGGAAAATGGTTGGATCATTCTACTGCTCCAGAAGATATCTCACTCCTAACACAATTCTCTATAATATCCAAATACATCTCATCTAAGGAGGAGAGCTGCTCAGAGCACCTTTCCTGCTTTAACGGTTTAAAACCAGCTTCAAAACCTGGTAGGCAATGCCCCTTTCTCCTCCTTTACTTCCTCTTTTTTCACAGAAGAAACATGGCAAGTCTATTTCTGCAATATTGTTATTTTCATAACTGCTGCTTGAGTTTCAATTTATCGTCTGCTTCCGTAAAACGTTTGCAACAAATACTTATCTATCTACAACAACTATTGACAATTTTCCTCACTCTATTTGTGCCTAAAACCAAGCGAAAATTCCATGAGCTGAGTTGTTTTTTTTTAAATTTAAAACTGTCCGTCTGTGGAACACAATTCTATACGGCTGCTCTCCATATGATTACAACAAGGTTGTTTTCAAGTCGAATATAAACAAGTTCGTGTTATGCTATCCTCTTAAATAATGAAATCCTATTCAATTTCCACTATTATCGATCATCACAGATGTTTAACCCTTATCCTTGAGTGGCTTCTTGGCTTAAGAAAAGGGAGTATGAGTGTGCAGTAGTCAATGGGATAATATCATAGTAATCGTTAGTATTGGAAATTTGATAAATTGGATTATTTAAGGAGATGGCTCATCAAGAACTTGTTTACATTGGACTTGAAGACGACCATATTGGATCAGAAATTTGACTAATATATTTCTGATACCGATTTCAATTAATCATCTCAAACATCATTTTAAATATATTTTTGTCACATCTGGACTTGCGCACAAACCTCTTATCTTCTCCTCTTTGACAGGGTATAAAAATGAATGGCTAACCTAATAAAAGAGTATATTTCAACCAACAACGTAGAGAACCCATATCTATATGTGATGTCATTGGAAATCTGCTTTTTTAGGTTAAAAAGCGCCAAAAAAAAAAAAAAACTGGAATTTTGCTAAAATCCAAATTCAGCTAAAAAGCAAAGCTCAGATCCTGCTACAATACATCCCAAGGTATCCCTTAAGCCAGAAATCAGATGGAAATGAATAGAATTTAAAAAATATATTAAAAGTACAAATAAAAAAAAAATGTGCTTTTTAAAAAAAAAAAAAATCAATATATTTGAAAAATATGCAAAAACTGATCTGATAGGGGATTGTTATAGACAAAATCTTTAAACCCTCCAAATATTTGTTTTTACTTCTTGAAAAGTTCTTTAATGGAATGTGGTCTGATGAACTCTTACCACTTGTGCCCGCTCGACGTACATACATTTAAGGACTTGAAGGCATTGAATTTTGCTACTTATCAGGTTAGTCAAGAGTATGTATGTCGAGAGGGCATAAATGCTGAGTGGCCTATCGGCCTTGATAAGTGGTGACGCCTATGTAAAAAAAGAAAAGAAAAAAAGTTCATCAAAGTACATCCTATTAAAGTACTTGTAAAACAAGACAGGGGTTGAAGCTTGGTTGACAGTACGAGACCTATCGGATTTGAGACTTTATTTTGATTCTATCTAAGAGTGAGAGACGAATGGTAGATGCACCAACCCAGATGTGGCAACAAAATTCCATGCATGGGCGGATGGTGGCTTTGTAAAGATATAGGATGCTCTCTGTTGTGAGTAATTTTCTAGCACAGTAAAGGGATCCCACCTTCTTGCAGTAGACTTGGCAATGTCCTCAATGCATTTGTTCCAATTCATGTTGCTTGTAAATGTTAGGCTGAGGAGTTCGAAAGATGGGCTCTCAGGTAGGGTGTTATTTGTCGTTCGTTGAGAAGGTTTTTTTTTTTTTCTAGTTTTTAAAGAAAAGAAGCTATGAGCAAGAGTTGTAAGTTTTAATCTCAGAAGAATCAGCAGACAGTTTGAATATTAGAAAATTTTAAAATAAGGAATCTGAGATTCATATAAAGATTCATGAGTTTAACAAAGCCGCAATTGCAGAAGGTCGGAGATCACATTGTCTGAAACGATGACAATAGTTGGGTGTTGGTTTTCAAAAACTAAATCTTTCTAAACGAAAAAGGTAAGGGGAGATTTTTATGGGCATTTCTCAAGACAGAACATGAAGCCACTTGATGTAAAGAGCTAACAAGAACGAAAGATGATTATCGCAAAAAAACAGAAGATGTCTATCGATCTTAGTTCAAGCAAAACAAACAGTCAACAAGATAAGAATTCTACAAGTTTACAGTTTTTGGAAAGAAGCTACTGGAATAAGAAACCACATTACAATGAGGTATCAAAACAGCAAATTAATGGAGACCACCAGACCAATGCATTAAATGAGCTGAAACAAAGGAAGCAGAGAATAGATCAGACAATTCTGAAGAACACATGCCATAATATACTATTACACTATTGACCCCCTCCCCTTGAGTGTTAGGAAGTGATTCATAAAAATATAAAAGTTGTCGAAAGTAAAAAAAAATCATGACAATGGTTAGAAATGATTCGCCAAGACATAGAGATATTTGTTGTCCGAAGGCTCGAGCTTCAAAATGATACCAATGTCATGAAAATTCGTAGCCTCTGTCGAAAGTTTTAGGCAGACATGCAAACATACATATATACGTACATTTAAACAGATTTCTGCCTTTTATATATATATACCAAATGAACTGGTTAGAAAGCTGAGCACGGAATACTAAACACAATAACTTCAACATTAAATAAACCGAAAAGGGTTAATATGCCATAAAATAGAAATACTGAACGAAACCTTGACTGCAATTTAAAAAAAAAAAATGCAAACTATTTTTAGTGTGTAGATAATGTGTTCACATCTTCAAAGGAGCCGAAAAATGAAGTATTTATTGGTGTTTTCTGCATTTCCTTTCGTATTCCCGGTGCATTAGTTATTCATCTTAGCAGCTACTGAACTGCTGACTGGTGTGCTGTGGAGCATAGATAATATCTCCTTTTTTTATGGGCAGGCGATTGGATCGTCTTATGATTCACGGATGGTTCAATCTCTATTTATATAAAATTAGGTATGTGTATTTATTTATATATTTGAATGCAAAAGATTCACGCCTAAACTAACCAAGTTTAGTTTCATGAAAAGAAGGTGGAAGATATTATATATTATTTTATTTATTTATTTTATTGGAATTCTTTGAGATGAGCAATATGTGTATTTAGTTATTTATTTGCGGACTGTTATCCACATCTTTATAGTTGTTGTTGTTTCACCACGTTTTGACCAACTCAGCCTCTGGCCTTCTTCAGGTAATTAACCATGACGGGATAGAAATACAGAGTCTCGTAACTGTATCCTCAGTAATTCCAGGTGAGCATTGCCTGAAGATAGTGGTTTCAATCCTACACAAAAGAAGGCCAGAGGTTTAGTTGGCCAAAAACATGGTGAGACAACAACAACTATGGAAGGCAGTAATTACTGAGGATACAGTTACTAAACTCAGCATTCCCATCCCGTCGCAGTTAATAACCTGAAGAAGGCCAGAGGATGAGTTAGCCGAAATGTATTGAAACAACTATGAAGATGAGGATAACAGTCTACAAATTTTTTTTTTCTGTTTTTTTTTAAATTCAATTTTCACCCCAAACAAGGCACAGTGCCACTTTGAAGCAGGGGGCTACTATCAGGGACATAATTTGCAGGGACACTATGAAGGGGGATGAGTAGAAAGATGTTTGTTCACATTACACTTGAACTTCTGCATATCAGTACAGTTGGGAAAGCAGAATCCTGGAAGGGAGTTCCAAAGACCTGCAGTTCTGGGGAAGAAACTATTGGAGTAAAAGGCTTTCTTGCACCTAG
This sequence comes from Euprymna scolopes, assembly GCF_053919585.1. Lineage (NCBI taxonomy): Eukaryota > Metazoa > Mollusca > Cephalopoda > Sepiida > Sepiolidae > Euprymna > Euprymna scolopes. The sequence goes on from NC_136501.1 coordinate 12,429,484, forward strand.
GGATCTCTACGGTAAAGGGGTGAGACTTAGTAGCTTGTCGGGTTTGTCGGGGGCAGTTACGTCGAGGAGGTACAAGTGTTTGCAGTTCTTCAGAGCATTCACCATTAAAGTACTTGTAGAACAGACAGAGGGATGCAATATCTCGTCAATGGGACAGAGGCTGAAGCCTAGATGACAGTTCAGGACCTATCAGGTTGGTGACTCTCTTTTGAACCCTGTCCAGGAGCGAGAGACAAGCAGCAGATGCACCAGCCCAGATGTGACAACAGTACTCCATACATGGGTGAATGGTGGCCTTATAGAGGTACAGGATACTTTCAGGCATATGTAGCTTTCTAGCACAGTAGAGGGAGCCAACCTTCTTTGCAGCAGCCTTGGCAATGCTCTCAATGTATCTATTCCGTTCCTGTAAACGTTAAGCCGAGGAGTTTAAAAGAAGTACTTTCAGGCAATGTGTTCTTGGCCATTGCTATTGGTGGTAGAAAAGGCTTCTTATAGTTATTGAAGGAAACAAGCTTAGTCTTAGCAGTAATGAATGTGACCATCCATTTTTGTCCCCATTCCACTACAGATTGGAGGTCATCCTCTAGTGTTTCTGCCATTTCCTTGGATATGTGTTCATTTGTTTTCCCCTCATATTTGTTATAGAGAGTGGTGTCATCGGCAAATATACCGATCTCCGAAACAATTTATCAGGGAGGTCATTTATGAATATCAGGAATAATAGAGGTCCAAGGATAGACCCCTGAGGTACTCCCACATTCATGTCATATTGTTTAGATGCACGACCGTCGAGGACAACTTGGATTTTTCACTTTAGAAGGATTTAATTACATTATGTATTCTTCCAGTGATTCCATATGATCTAATTTTCCTTAGAAGACCATCGTGCCATACCCTGTCAAAAGCCTTAGATATATCCAGGGCTACCGCTCTACCCTCCCCTGTTTTGTCCAGTGAATGGTATATACGTTCAGATACTACAGTTAAGATATCTGCTGTTGAACAGGCTTGCCTGAATCCATATTGTTTGTCAGTCAGGAGTTTAGCAGCTGTTAGGTGCTGGACTAGGGCTTGATTAACTAAGAACTCAAATATTTTGGCGAAAAGCGGGAGGAGGCTAATGGGGCGATAATTATAAATAAATAAATACATAAAAGATTAAAATATCAAATAATTGGATTTTTCCGCAAATAAATAAATAAATAAAATAGATTGAAATATCAAATAATTGGATTTTTCCAGAAATAAATAAATAAATAAAGATTGAAATATCAAATGATTGGATTTTTCCAGAAATAAATAAATAAATAAAGATTGAAATATCAAATAATTGGATTTTTCCACAAATAAATAAATAAATAAAGATTGAAATATCAATGATTTTCCACAAATAAATAAAAAAAGATAGAAATATTAAATAATTGGATTTTTATGCAAATAAATAAATAAATATATATATATATAAATAAATAAAGATTAAAATATAAAATAATTGTATTTTTCCGCAAATAAATAAATAAATAAATAAGATTGAAATATCAAATAATTGTATTTTTCCGCAAATAAATAAATAAATAAATAAATAAATAAATAAATAAAAAAGATTGAAATATCAAATAATTGGATTTTTCTACAAATAAATAAATAAAAAGTGGAAGACTTTGTAAAAATTAATATGCCTCCAATTTTTATGAAATTTTTACAATAGACATTAGGAATTCAAATATTTCAGATTTGCATTAAATTTGATCCATAATCATCAGACACCAATCAAGCAAGATTCTCTAAGTAAATTTAAAATTACTTCCGATGATCCTTTTAGCCTTAAATTTTGGACATTTTCTAGAGTAAAAATCAATGGATTTTCATGAAAATTGGAATAAAGATTCTAGACATAAGGTTTAGTATATTTATGCATTAATTTTAATCGGAACAGGTAGTTTTCTCGTACAGTATAAATAGTTAAGTTTTTTTTTTTTTCTTTCTTTGTTAAAACATTGGTTTGTACACTGTGATTATGCTGTATGAGAAATTAAGAGAAACGCAAAAGGGGAAGGGAGGTCAGTGAAACAAACTGAAGGTAAAAAAGACTTCTGGGTAACGCCGGTTAGGTACAACTGGTTAAAATATAGATACATAACTAGCATATTATATTTTAGTCCCGATTTATTTGTCTCATCACGAGGGCAAAGTTGAATGCAAACTCAAATTTTTTTAATGTAGGGAAAATCCAGCTCCCTCAAAAAGGGCATTCTGTCAGTCTAGAAGGATTTCTCCTTCATTGACCGAGAACAGAACAGATGTGTAGCATTAGAACAGATACTACACCTGGCTCCTAGTCAAAAAGCCAAGGAACATAGTCATAAAAACAAAAGAAGAATATAAATATATATATATATATATATAATTATTATTATTATTTATATATTTTTATTAATTACTATTTCCACTATATATTATATATATAGTAGAAATAGTAATTAATAAAAACTGAAGAAAGTGCTCAATACTGTTGTAGAGCAAATATGCGTTTTATTTTTATTACCATATCTTTCTGTTTAGTTACATTATTGTTTCAGCTGCCGTTTTTTTGACCGTCTGTAGCTTCCTCAGACTTTTACAGAAAACGTATGTATATATATATATATACATATATATATGAATGACAAAAGTCTATATTCCAAATTTGAAAATGTTGATCATCTTACAATTTATTCCTTTAAATACATTGACATACACAATTCTTGACAGCACCTGATTCATAGCACAAAATCATTCATTTAATTATTATATCAATTAATGTCATTTATATGTTATATGCTTGAACTTTATAAATAAAAGGTGAAATATAATTGAAAAAAAAAACAAACATTTCCACACACACACACATATATATATATATATATATATATATATATATATATAGTCATCCACAGAGAGACTGTTTCGCTGTATCACAGCTCTTCAGTAAAGCAAAACTAGCACTCATCCTGAGCTAGGGATCGAACATACATCCAACTAGTTGATAGTCCGCAATTTTATCGTCTGGCCCATGGGATCAGCGCTCGCAAATAATATCTTAAAATATCTTTTGATGTAAACATTTGACTGCTATTTTTATAGTGCTCGATTTGTTTATTTACGAACAAAGAGCTTTGCATTATGCTAAGTAAGCAGTAGGCAAGATCATTTATGACAATGGACTACTCAAAGAGATCTCATTTTGCCTGATGTGTAAGTTTGTTCCCTATGGACTTCAAAATGGCTTGGCCAATTTTTTTTTTATTTTTAAATTTCACACAAATATACTTTGTGTGTTTGGGAGTGTTCCTAGATAGGTTCTGTATCGGAATGCTGCCAATAAGCATCAAAAATCGATTAAAAAAAAAATTGGACCAAAGAAGGAACAGTCTGATTTCGACCAAAGTTAATACCTTATACAGCCTAACATTACAAGTGCATTTGAGAAACTTTTCGCACAAGCAGTTATACAAAATCAACAGCAGGTTCTTTGATAAGACGGGAGGGGGGGGCTTTCAAAATGAATGATTCCATTCACAACCATGAAACTTGACTCTTGTAGTTTAAACTTTAATTTAAGCCATTATACAAAAATAATTTTACAGTAGGTTCTCTGCAGTGCAATGCAGACTACAAGGTATTATAGACTAAATCACTGTGGAGAGACATTTGAAGCTTCTTCCCGGTGCACCGTAGTCGGTCCCCGACTAGAGCTGGCAATCAATCGATTTGGTTGAAAAATGGATGAATTCACTGATTTTTTGTGACAATAAAAGTATTGGAAGTGTGGACCATTCGTTGATCATCATTCAATCCCGGGCAACGTCGTGTCTTCTTGCTAATATATGCATCAGAATACAATCAAGAAAAAAAATGAAATCATATCTGGCGTAATGCCTTTTTGACGTCTGATCAAACTAAGCAACGGATTTCTCTTTAAATCATCTGTTGGAATTATACTTGATGGTTTTTCTTTGGATCACTTTGCGCCATCAATCAAACCGGATCACGGCGAAGAATTGTCCTTATTCGGATGCACTTATTAAACCTTACATTATACACAATAGGATTTACGAAGTAATAAGATGGCGTCTAAGACAAGATAATCCTCCTCCAATAATAATAGCAACCATCTATTATTTAGCCTTTTCCCCTTGCTCTAAAGCATCTATTTATCCAAATCAAAAAATTAATAGTTATAAATAGCTCATGTATCTCATGACATGTATTCGACTGAGCTCCAATCTATCGTTCCTCCTTGCCAAACTTTCACAAAAAAACACTCGACTAGTTACAATCACTATAAACAATTTCCCCCACTTTTTATCTGTGCCTAAATCTAAATGTAGATTCCATTAACAAAACTTGTTTCCCAGAACTGCCCGTCTGTGGAACACTGTTCCATTGACCTGCTTCCCAGTTGAATACAACATGGTAGCCTTCAAATCCGCATGATATAAAATTGATATTTGTAAAAATATTAGTATTTTTTTCCTACACGATATCAAGTGTGCATGATATAAAATTCATATTTGTAAAAATATTTGAATATTTCTTTTCTACTCGATATCAAGTGTGCATGATATAAAATTCATATTTGTAAAAATATCTGAATATTTCTTTTCTACACGATATCAAGTGTGCGTGATATAAAATTCATATTTGTAAAAAATATCTGAATATTTCTTTTCTACTCGATATCAAGTGTGCGTGATATAAAATTAGAAAGAAGAAAAGAGAATAGAAAATTGATCTTAAATTGACTTTCGTCAACCGTGTAACCCTCACTGTCCTTATTTTGTCCTTTAGTCCTCACATTCCATAAGTGATGTTCCTGACAAAGGGGGGAGAATTTCTGTTTTATGAGTTGAAATCTATCCATCTAACACTTATTGTTTACAAGTTTTTAACCTTGAAACAGTTTATGTTACATAAAATGGCTGCATGCCTTGTCTGGAGCAATTTCCGTTAAAAAAAAAAAAATAGTCGTATTTACTCTAGTTACTCTGGATTCTTACCTCAAGAAGCACCGATATTTTGTAAAATCAGAAAGAAAATATTAATACTTACCTAAACTTATACATTTGTTACGCCAATTAACAATTCTAAAAAAATTTACTTCAGCTTCCACAGATCCATATCTGAAGTTAAAAAAAGTAAATGTTTCAATTTTTTTTTTTTTTTAAATTAAAACAAGCAAAAAATTTATTAAAATACTGTAAACAAAAAAACACCTAAAAATAGAGATGTTGAATCTCTACAGTTCCAGGTGAGCATTGTCTGAAAATAGCGGTTTCTATCCTATCTAAAGCAGGCCAGAGGATTAGTTGGCCAAAACGTGGTGAGACAACAACAACTATGGAAGGCAGTAATTACTGGGGATACAGTTAAGAGATTCAGCATTTCTGTTCCGTTGCTGTTAACCACCTAAAGAAGGCCAGAGGATGAGTTGGCCGAAACATGGTGAAATAACAACTATGAAGATGAGGATAACAGTCCACAAATAAATAAATAAATAAATAGAGGTAAGCTGTACGAATAATTTACAAGATTCAGCATTCCTATCACATAGCGGTTAATCACCTGAGGAAGGCCAGAGGATGAGTTGTCCGAAACGTGGTGAAACAGCAACAACTATAAAGATGAGGATAACAGTCCGCAAATAAATAAATAAATACTTGAAAAAAAAAAAAACATTTCAAACATAAACAAAAAAAACAAAAAAACGCAACAAGACAGAATGAAAAACAATTGTTTACATTATTTATACAGCATCTACCGTGATATCAGTGTGATGACGTAAAGAAAAACACTTGATGACTAAAAATTCATGACCGTGAAACTTGCAGAAATGATGATGCAAATTTCAAAAGTGTCGTGAAGAATATTACGTAAACCCTAAGTCCAACCACCCACCATCAATTATAAAACACATTCCTAACTTGATCATAAGTAGACTTAGTAATAACTCAAGCGATGAAAATGCATTTAACAGGTCAGCCAATATCTACGAAACAGCCCTAAAAAATAGTGGATACAAAAATATCAAATATAAGCAACAAAACACCAACAGCTATAATAAAATTAAAAATAGAAGAAAACGAACTATAATTTGGTATACGACCCCATACAATCAAATGTTAAAAACAAAACTTGGCAAGAAATTTCTAGATCTTATTCAAAAACACTTTCCCGCAACCAACCCCTTACACAAAATCTTCAATAAAAATACCTTGAAGTTATCTTACAGTTGCTGCGAAAATTTAGAGATGATAATTAAAGCACATAATAACAAAATACTAAATGAAAACAATGTAATCAACAACAAAATAAACAATAAAAAAAGTAGACACCATGACAGAAATAAAACCAACATTAGCAGAAATAATAATAATAATAAAAATAATAATAATAATAATAATAATAACAAACCAACCCCGGACAAGAACAACCATAACATAAATAATAATACTAATAACGAACAAGATAAATGCAATTGTAGACACCGCCCAATTTGCCCAGTCCAAAATAAATGTCTAACAAAAAGTGTAGTTTATCAAGCAACAATATTTGCGAAAGAAAACCCGAATAACAAGAAATATTACATAGGCATGACTTCCTTAGATTTTAAAACCCGATACTAT